>NW_011889123.1:336861-340621 GCF_000151845.1 Pteropus vampyrus
GATACATCAGTTACTCGATGACAGCTTAAATTATTGGTTTCGTTTAATCGCTCAAAGATCTAAATAATGGCTGGTTGAGTTTGCATTATCTAGTCTTAAAGACGACTTAATGTCATAAAAACGAAAGCATGTGGAGAGAAACACAAAATGAGAGAAGAGTAACCATTAGTGACTTTGGTTCTCAAAAATTCTTTCAGTTCTAAACGACATTCCCTTCGTTCGAATGGCTTCCCGATCAGCATCTAGACACAACCAGAAAACCAGTCCTGTGGGCCTCATGGTCTCCCTTTGGCTGTTAGTTTCTTTAGGCGTCTAACTTCGAAGAAATGATATTTGTTCCAGGGACAAGAGAGTAACACTACACACACACACACACACACACACACACACACACACACACACACATACATATAGTTGATTCATTAAAAAAGACTCTCAGATAACATTTTTCCATTTTCAAACATTAATAAACTCAATTCATTTTCCTTAACATTTGAAATGAGAAAATTATAAAAACCTTCAAGAGTTGCCCCAGAGAACATAAGTTTAAAATGTCAATGGAAATTAATGGAGCTGGCTTGATTTTTAATTGCGGTAAAGCACAAACATCTGGTATCTCAAAAAATTAAAAATAAAGAAAAAGCCCTCTAGATTCCGGAGTTCAGAGGCTCTCAGAGAAATCGTGAAGACTGAAAAGAGCTTTACTAATTTTATTAAGACTTCCTGAAACAGAGTAAAGAATCAACATTTTTTTTTCCCTAAAACGTTCTACCTAGAAAGGGGAAGCTTCTGATGTCAAGGCAACGTTTGCCTGGGGACCCATAACGTGGCTACGGTGCTGCATCTGGTTTTTGTCATCGAATGTAGTAAAAAGGCCGTAAGAGAGAAAATGAGATGTCCAAGAATTCGTGACCAGCTCTGGAAAGATCGTTAACCGGTTCCTGATTTCTAGCTCAGTCCTTTTCTCCACTAGACCATGCTGTTCCTCTTTCTTCGGTGTCTGTCCTCGAGGACACGTCCCGAAGCTCAGTGACGGGAGCTCTGTCCTCACTGATGCTGGATGGAGCTCTGGCTCTGCTCTTTTCCAGGACTTTTTTTTCTCCCCCTCCGACAATAGGATGCTTTGCAATCTAGGAAAACATATCATTTTTGTTGAGAATAGGACAGAACGTCTATACTTGGCGAGAGAAGGCGATTTAAAATTCTAAGATTTTTCCCGACGAGGCCAATTTGAAGGAAGGGCATTTATAGTAAATGCAAACAGATGACATTGCCAGGAAGCGTGATGGATCTCTACTGCTGTTATTGCCACCACTGCTGTGTGAACAAGAGCAATTCTGGTTACCGTCCGTCTTTCTGTTTAGCAAAAAAGATCTAACACCTATGTGGTCAGATTCGAAGCGCCTCACTGGAGAAAGTAATTTTGTGCTAAGTAATTTCGGCCCCATGGGGAGGCTGACTAAACCTTAGTGACTCCGACCAGAAGTGCTCCTATGAAGCTAAAAGATTTTTGTAAATATGTGTACTATTTAAATAAATACCCGTGTGGCGACTTCCAGCCAACCGAGTCAAGCTCGTGGCTCGAGCGGAGACCAGGACTGGGGAGCTCAGTTACCTACTGACTAGCATCTTCTTGTAAGTCTTAAATAAAGCTTCTCCCTCTCTGTCCTACTATTGTTCTCAGACTTGCCTTTCTTCCCAATGAGACGGGGACCTCTGGGCAGGCATGGTGTTCTGCTCGTTCGTGTAACTTCCCCCGTGACACCTGGATCCTGATCGCGCTCACTGAGTTTAACGAAATGAACAGGTGTAGAATTTTGGCCGTAGTTTACTAATCCTCTGGGATGGAATATTCGAGATGGTTCAGGGCAGATGTGGCCACTGGACTAAAGCTACATATGCCAGGAGGAGAAGACAAATGCGACGTGCGCACAGACTTTTCCTGAAGGAAATGGTGCCTTTTAACCTCATCGCGCGGTAACGTTTTCAACTGTGAAACGGGGCGATCGAAAGAGTCTCTAATACTTTAATATTCTCTAGACTGAATACATGCGATTAGGCGCGAACATCGTGCTTGCGTGCGCGTGCGTGTGCGTGCGCGAGCTGTGTGTGCGTGCGCGAGCTGTGTGCGCGTGCGTGCGTGCGCGTGCGCGAGCTGTGTGCGCGTGCGCGTGTGAGCTGTGAGCGCGTGCGTGTGCGTGCGTGCGCGTGCGCGAGCTGTGTGCGCGTGTGCGATGTCCGTGTGAGCTGTGAGCGCGTGCGTGTGCGTGCGTGCGCGTGCGCGAGCTGTGTGCGCGTGTGCGATGTCTCGCGAGCTCCGGCTCCTCTTCCGCTGCAGCTGACACCACGTTCTTCCCCGCGCGCACGCGTGTTCCGTGCTGAGCTTAGTCCCTGAAGCGATGGTCGCAGGATGGTTTCTGCTGAAGGTTTTCAGAAACCGCAACACAGGCCTCGCTTTGCGCTTTTCCCCCCAGCCCGCCTCTCCTCCTCACGCACTGCAGCTCCCCTGCTGTCCGCGGCCCTCCGTCCTGCGTGCTGTCCCCTCGGTCGACTTTTCCTCTTTGTAGATCGGAGCCCATTGTCCTTGCTTCCTCTGGAAGTGTCAGATCTTACAACTCACATCTGTTAATAAACCCAGAAGCCGTTCACAAATGTGCATATCGATGCAGCCTGATTTTATTAAGAGAAAAGACTCTGGTTTTAAGAGTCAAAAGTCCGCCGTTCCGTCCCTCCCAGGTCTGCCATGGACCTCGGGTCCTGCTCTGTAGCTGGGAGACAGTGATTACAGCCCCGACTCCCTCACGGGGACTTGTAAGGAGCACGTAAGACAGAGTTTGTGGGAAGCGTCTTTTGTGTAAACCAAAACGTTCACTCGAATGGTAACAGATTTCCTTCTTTTTAAGGGCTGAATAATATTCTCTTGTGTGCGTATTCATTTGTGGATGGACGTTTAGTTTTTTTTCGATATCATGGCTATTATGAATAATGATGCAGGGCACGTGGAGCACAGGTGAGTCTTCGAGATCCTGATCTCGATTCTTTTGGCTCTCTGCCCACAGGCGGGATTGCTGGACGATAGGGTAGTTCCATTTTAAATTTTTTGAGGACCCTCCATACTGTTTTCCATAGTAGCTACACCAATTTACATTCCTACCGACAGCATGCAAGGGTTTTAATTTCTTTTCGTCCTTGCCAATCCTTATCATTTATTTTTTTGATAATAGTCATGCTGACAGGTGTTAGGTGATATCTCATTTGCGGTTCTGACTTGCATTTCCCTGATAATACTGCCATTTGTGACAAGGATGAACCTGAAAGTCCCCCGTGACACCTGGATCCAGATCATCCTTATACTGAGTGACATAAGAACAGACCCCGCATGATTCCACTTATCTGACATATATGAAAAAATCCATCTATTAGAATCAGAGAATAAAATGGTTGTGGGAAGCTGGGGAGCTGTTTCCTCATGGGCATGGCGTTTCAGTCGCGTGGGATGAGCAGGACCTGGGGCTCTCTGCTGCACAGCACGCGCTCGTGATGAACAGTGCGGCATTGTGTTAGGTGTTGTTGCCACAAAACACACAGACAAAGGCACACGGGACGTTTGTGGTGATGGATAGGTCTATACGTGGATCGTGGTGAAGGTAACGTGGATATTTACATATGTCTGAACTCGTCAAATTGTGTACATTAAATATGTACAGTTCTTTATATACTAGTTATGTTTATTAAAGCTGTTAATGTCAATTGCGTAGAA
>NW_011889123.1:345481-346623 GCF_000151845.1 Pteropus vampyrus
GGGGACGCGCCTCAGAGGAGGAGCAGGAACAGGATCAGCACACTGGTTGACAGGGATGCGAATCCAGAGGGAGGTCTGGAAGAAGCTGACCGCTGGGGGGGCAGGGCAGTAGGGCTGATCGACCTCAGCGAGTGGACCAGACCAAGGCAAGATGATGGTCTAGTCCAGATTCAAGAGGAAGAGAAATGGAGCCCAACAACCCTGATGGAAGAAGCGGAAAATAATCCCATTACAGAGAAACGAGTGTATAGGATGCAGGGCACATGCGGCCACCTTTGCAATCTAATAGTTTTGCAGATATTGTATATTTTTCAGTTCTATAGGTTTCTGGAGAATGGAAGAGAAAGAAGAACAAAGTGGAGACATTAAAGCAAAGATAAGAAGCTTTTTGTAGGAGGCAAATTAATAATCTGAAGAAAAAATGTCTTCTGTATAGAGACAGGCATGGTTTCTGAATATGCTAAGTAACAGATCTGTGTTAATCTGTTATCTCTTTTCGTCATTTTGGACTAATACCTGGTGGCTGCTAAGCCTCTGTAGGATTGTCTTCCCGTTCCATAACCTGTTCTTTGGAACTAAGTCAATGAGTTGTGAAACCCTGCTCACACCCAGGAGCAGGGGCTTCAGCTCCGCCTTCCAGGGGGCTGGGTCTCAGAGGACCTGTGGGGTTCTCTGTAAGGAAAAGTTGTCCATTGTTCTTCTTAGTTTTTATTCTCTCCGTAGCATTAGCATTTTCATCCTTGATATTAATCATTTATGTGTTTCTCTCTTTTTCTCGATTAGTACTGCTTGGATGTATAACTCTTTTCAAAGAAACAACTTTGAGCTTGAAGGAAACTCCTTTTAGATTTTTCTCTATTGTATGTTTATTTTCTTTTCTGCTTTCTTATTTCTACATTCTTTGCTTTTAATTTGCTATTTATTTTGTAACTGTGCACTGGGTTGTTAGTGCATTGGGTTTTTTAGTCTTTCTTTTTTGCTAATATATTTATTCAAGGTTACAACATTTCCATGGCTTTAGCTGCAGCCCACAGTTCACGTGACTTATTTACATTAGCATTTAGTTATTTCTATATTTTCCTTTGACCCATGAGTTATTTAACATAGTTTCTAAGTGTTTGAAGATTTTCTGGCTATCTTGT
>NW_011889123.1:346673-349002 GCF_000151845.1 Pteropus vampyrus
GTATACTACTATAAAATTTCTTTTCCTTATGATTTTCTTAACATTTTCTTTTCTCTAGCCTAATTATTGTAAGAACACAGTATATACTACATAAAACGCACAAAATATGTATTAATTGACTGTTTATGTTATGTTATCAATAAGGCTTCCTAGTAGTTAAGGAAGCCTTAACTACTAGTCGGCTGCTAATAGTTAAGTTTTTGAGGGAGTCCAAAGTTACACGCGGAGTTTTGACCGCATGGGGGGTGAGTGCATACATGGTCGCAGAATCTCCTTGACGAGTACTGGGGGGCAGAGGGGCCCCCTGGCTGTGTGTAGAGTTGATTGGCACGTGGTAACGGGAGGCAGCGCTTCACATGTTTAGGAAGGAAGGACGGGCGATGAGAAGCAAACAGAAAGTTGGTGGGGACGGAGGCAGAGAGACGGCTCGGTGCGTCCTTCCTGCGAATCCCACGCTGGCAGCGTGTCCGGGGCATCTCTCGTGGGCTGGTTCCACAGCCACCGGGCGTGTGTGGCACAGGGGGACACAGAAGAGAGAAGCAAGTGCTCCTGAGCCACAGCGGGGCTCATGGAAATCCCGGGGGCCGGGGACAGCCCCTGGCCGTGACGTTGAAATGCAGGTCAATTCTGCACAGTCTTCTCAAGGACAGCTCACACGGGGTTACGCCACAAACCAGACTTGCCACCAACACTGGCTGCCGCTTCTGCCACTGGCACCACAGTATTTCATCTTCCCCTTCTCTTGCCTCCTAGTCAGCCGGCACCCATGCCCTGGCCAGGTTTCTAGTCGACTATCTGCAGAAGTTATTCATAATAGGCACAGACCAGTCACTTTTAACCTGGACATTTTTTCCTTGCCAATTTAAATAGGTCTCAGGGGAGCCTGGGCTGCATTTAATATTTAGAGTTATTAAATACAACCAATAATGATCTTACCAGCACCCCAGCTGCTTCAAAAATATCACTGTCTTTTCGTGCAGAACTGTAGCTACCCCGTCCACTATTTGTTCAGGACAGAGAGGCTCATCGCAATGAGCAGTCATTCGTTTTGCCTTCAGGAAAGGTTTTGTTTTATTTACCGTGTTACTATGAGAAAAAAACGACGTTGTGCAGGGGAGGGTGACTGATGATGGTGTTTTCAGGACGCGGGTCCCTCGGCAGAGTAATCGAGTTCTGCACAGGGATTCAACGTCCCCTCAAGGTTGTTTGCAGACTAGACAGCAGCCCTGGTTTTCATCAGTTGGACCTCTACCGTCATCGTTCCCACGCTCCATAGGAGATACCGTGCTACTCACCCGGCTGGTTTCCTGCCTTTGTTTTAATCAGGTCGCCCCGAGGAGGGAGAGGATTAGACAGGAGATCCTGAGGCGGTGAGTGGACAGCTGCCGGTTCCAGAATGTCAGCACTGAGGCTGAGGGCAGCAGAGCCACGGAGCCGCAAGCCTGTCTTCCCCACCCACCAGCTTTCCTTCAAAATGTTTCCAAAGGAATTTGTCATTGGCTGTCGATCACCCTCTTGCACCTTCTCGTTATTTAGAAAACTTAAAACTGTTCTCCTATTAGTAAAAATTAGTTGTTTTATAAATACAGTCTAAGGAATGATTTTGGTCAATATAAACTGATTCGTTTCTTCTGTCCTGATTCGTCTTGGGTTTGTATTTTCCAGTCTGGATATTTACAATGATCGAGTTAGTGATGAGGCGGGCAGTGGGTTGGACTGCAGGACGCCGGGAGAAGGGGAATAAGTTAGCGAGAGCACCGAGCAGGTGCGACGGAGATCCCAAAGCCCCTGCTGGCGAGTAGGGTCGAGAGGAGACCTCATGGGACGGGAGCAGAGTCAGGAAGGGGGACTCAGATCTCCAGGCAGATGCACAGACCCGGGTGGGGACGCACCTCAGAGGAGGAGCAGGAACAGGATCAGCACACTGGTTGACAGGGATGCGAATCCAGAGGGAGGTCTGGAAGAAGCTGACCGCTGGGGGGGCAGGGCAGTAGGGCTGATCGACCTCAGCGAGTGGACCAGACCAAGGCAAGATGATGGTCTAGTCCAGATTCAAGAGGAAGAGAAATGGAGCCCAACAACCCTGATGGAAGAAGCGGAAAATAATCCCATTACAGAGAAACGAGTGTATAGGATGCAAGGCACATGCGGCCGCCTTTGCAATCTAATAGTTTTGCAGATATTGTATATTTTTCAGTTCTATAGGTTTCTGGAGAATGGAAGAGAAAGAAGAACAAAGTGGAGACATTAAAGCAAAGATAAGAAGCTTTTTGTAGGAGGCAAATTAATAATCTGAAGAAAAAATGTCTTCTGTATAGAGACAGGCATG
>NW_011889123.1:351072-360581 GCF_000151845.1 Pteropus vampyrus
GATTATGCCCTCTGGTCCGGCGATACACAGTAGAAAGACTGTATTTTTTTGGGAAACACTGTTTCTTTTCTTCGAATGATTACGTAAGGCAGTGGTTATGATGGATGCTTTAGTCATTACACTGGGGATGGCAAATAAACTATCAGCTTAGGAAACTCTCGTCCGCCTCAGGAAGCAGAAGGAGCTTGTGGTCGATGCGCAGCGCAGAGGAGCTAACGGTGCCCGGGGCAACGTGGCGCTTCTTCGGTGCTGTCAGCTGTCAGCAAAGTTTTATTGTTCCGTGAGTGTGTGTACGTTTGCACTAGAACTTTTTTCTTTCCATTCCCTATATGTCCATACTGCTAAAAAATTTATAATAGCAGCAGTTTTCACTTATTTAATAACACTATGAAAAACCTTGCTAGCTAAATTAAGTAAAACGCAAGTCATTAAGGCTCTGCCCCACCCGGGCCCTACCTGCCACCAGCCAGGCGCTCCGCGTCAGTGGACTTTATGAAACTCACATGCCTAATTGTTTGAGAGGTTGCTTTTGAGAAAATCCATGTTAACATCAGTGCCCAATTTACCTTGGCTTTTCTTCTCCTCCAAAATACTTCTGTCGGGTTGGAAAAATGCAAGTCTGCATCAAATCAAATGGCTGTGTGTCGGTTCCCGGGGCCACCCCCACCTCTTCAGTTCAGACCAGTGACGGTGACCGAAGCCAGAGCCGGGTGGGCGCGGGAGGAGCTGGGTTATGTCCTCTGAAGGCCCCCCGAGAATTCTCAGTGACGGATTTATCATGCTAAGATCCTCTCTCTCCATTCAGGCAAAACCAGTCCAGCTTCCTATTATCTGCATTAAAGTCCCTGAAACGTTGTTCACCCCAGTTGTCCCTGTCCCCACTTTCACTCGTCTTCCGAGGCAGCTGGTCGCGTGGAGAGCGGGGATGGGGTAGGGCAGATGGCCTGTCACAGGAGACGGATGCCAAGCTATAAAAATTGTAAAGCGCATTTTTTTATGGCAGCATTAATTCCTGACAGAATCTATAAGCCTCTGTGTTGGCAGCTGTGAAAGTCCCTCGGAGGCTGTCACATGAACGCCTGTCTGCTACTGGGAAAACCCAAGCGTCTCGCCGTCTCTTTCCCGATGGACACACGAGGTCTATGAAATAGCCTCTGGTTCACAGGGACCAGTGTCCTTTTCAGCTTTGAAATAAGTGCTCCCACAAGATTTTCACGGATGAAACGAGCCCCGGCTATGTTTGACAGCGGTCAAGCAAGTTCCAAAATTTCCTACTTTCTTGAAATATCTTTGAAGTGACTGTAACATTTCTGTGTGTTTTTGTGGCTCCTCAAATAATATGAGTGCACATTATAGACAACTTAGTGGGTAAGAAAAGCTTTTGGTAAAAGAAGCGTAACTTGAGAATTTAGTTTTGAAATAGCTCAGTTTCCAGCTTCCTGAGGACACATCGGTAACATCTGTGACAATGTTACTTTCACATCGTGTAGGACTTACGTAGAAAAAACAATTATATAGGTCACTTTTCTATAAAAGACTTCTTTCTTGATGATCATACAATTTGCTGAGCTAGAGCTAAACAGTTAAAAAGGCCTGCTGTCAATTAAATGCTATCACAAACACACAAATCATTGTGTATTGAGATATCATTGAAATGTTAGTCTTTGTACAGTTATGAATTTTGGTTACGAATTCTCAATCTCAATTCAAATATGCTTTGAGAAAGGGATGAATTTACTATAAGCATATGTGGGTATTTCACATTCTCGAATGAGGAGTTGAACAACCAAGTCTCAAGGAGTCAACATACAGCTGGACGTTCAGACTATCATAAACCAGAGGTTTGGACACCTCCAGAACATTCTGTCACCTATATTTGGTTCTGTTTCTCTCAATCTGCTTAATTCTCATCCCCTGAACCAGTTTCTTACCTCTGGTGGAAAATGTAGCAATAATGACTTCTGATGTTCTCTGATGTTCACGTCTCCGTTGTCCGTGCCGGAGAGGGTGTGTCCCATGTTCCTGAGTCCCAGCCGGGTGAGGTGTTCTACCCCGGACCAACCAGCGGTGGTGAGAAAGGGAGTCGCCAGCGAGGCCCCACGTGGGTCCCGTGTCCGCCTTTGAACCAGTGGATGTGGCCGGGGTCAGAACCAGCAGCAACCTGGGAGCTCTACCGGATACGAGGCTGACATAGGAACACGCCCGGGAGAACAAGCCCGTGCGGGGAGACGCTATCACACACGCTCCCCGCGGTCCCTCGGTGCTGGAACCAGGTGGAAGGTGTGGGTCACATGGAAGGGGAAGGCGCACGACCATTTGCGTCTCTTTGACCTTACTCATAAAACTTTGTACCCTGCACGTCATGTTGGTATAAGGCTCACGGATAGTTTTTCTAAATTTAGCCCCACAGAAAAAAAATTTATTTTCTTTGAGATACACGGAGCTCGTCATAAGGTTTTCCATGGCCTCCCAACCCAGGTTCCTGTCGCATTGTCCCATTTCAATACTGCGAATGAGGCCGAAATGATCGTATGGAATGAAAATTCTTAAGCACTACCCCATCTAATCTTTTGGAAGAAACGCGATGAGTAGGGTTTTCATTAGAAGAGAAAGCTACAGCATTAGCAAAACAAAATCTCCCGAGCAGAACGAAAACGCGGTTCTGGAGGTTGAACGTGCCCATCTCGGGTCCGTCAGCGGGAGCTTCCCAGCTGTCTAAGCGGGAAGCCTGAGGTCCCCGAGACCCACTCGTGCAGGAGACGAGCCTGTCCCTCCCCGGTGCTGGCCATTGACTCACTTGCATGATTACGCCGACGGCTCCATACAGAAAGGCCACCTCCCCACCGGGGCTGAGGGACGAGTGCCATCTCAGAGTCGTAATGTTAACTTGCTGACGACTCTCGTGAGGAGACCGGAGGGTATATGACACAGGACCAGAAGCGTTACGTTCTTCATTTCCTTCCCTTTTAGAGAAAATGAGAGTGTTTACTGAGCGATTGGAGAGTAGTCGAGTCCACTTTGATGATGACATGTTGGCTCTCATGAGATTTTATTTAGGTGACAGTAGGTGCTCATTGAGGGGAAAGAAGAGAGCACATTTCAGATTTACAAAATAATTTTGTGTCGATTGCCTTATCATTGATGAGAGGGATTCCATTACGCCAGTCACAGCACTGATCATCTTATTTATCCTGCACACACTCCGCACGAATTCAGTTATTTAAACCCCTCGCAAAATCATTCTGCTGTCGATTCCTCCAAATTACTGACCGTCAAAACCCGCACTAGAGCCTCGCTGTGGCTGGTGTCCTTCAGCTCCGTAGTTCACGAGTCTGGAAGTGCTCGGAGGCCGGACGGCTCACGTGTCGAATCGTCGCGAAGTGCACCCTTTTGCCCGTGAGGTCCCAGGTTTCCCTCCCCCCACTCGGGTTCCCTGCCACGCGCCCTAGTTGTCCTGTGAGTGTGTTACGTGGTCACAGGTGGGGCTGGCTGTCGTGCCAGAGAAATTATCTACAGGTCGGTCTGGTTTGGAGACAGCAGAACTTGAGAATTATGTGAAGTTGGCTCTGCCAATTAACTTCCTTTTACGGTCTTCTTATTAAAGCAATTTTTTATTAAAAGCAATTAGGAATTTGGCAAAAAGTCCAAATATTATAGCAAATTATAAGATAAAAAAGCAAAAGTCCCCTGCCCTCACCTAGTCTCCTTGCACAAAGATGATCCCCTTAACTAGTTCTTGGTTAGTTCTACTAATTTCCCGCACAACCTAAGTAGTGTTCGTGCGCATGGCGGCCTCCACTTTTCAATTCTAACATTGTCTATGGACCACTGTGCAAAACTAGCTACCCGCCCCGACCGATACCAATAATAGCATTGTTTTAGTTCTACCGGTCAGCTTCAAAGAGGCCTTTCGCCTCTCTAATGGAATAACGACAGTGAACACCTACCGTATAAACTTGTCACGGGAGTTACACGAGATGCCCTGCGTATAACATTGAGCACAGCGTTGTAACAAGTCCGCAGACAGACATAAGCATGTGTCCAGCCAGGGCCTGTCGGTCCCTGCGTCCACCCCCTTCGCCCCTTGCGGCTCTGCCACCCCACAGGCTGTGTGTGGCCGTTTGGGTTGATCACTTTTATAAATCTTTTCAAAGAAACGACTTGTAGTTGTAAGGAAACTACTTTTAATTTTTCTGGGTAGTACGTTCTCTGGCTGGAGAGAGGAGCGAGCTCGACGCAGGGTGTTTGTCCTCCTCCTGACAGCCTCCTTTCTACAGTCCCAAAGGTCACGCCCCTGTGGTCCCAGATTCTTCCTGGGGAGGAGACCCTAACAGCACCGCCCACGTCTGTGCTGCTGGCGTCTCCTGTGGCCCTGATTCCTTAGTGGCCTTGTGACCCCTGGTGGTCGGGCCACCGCTCCCACCTCAGCTACAGTGGCCCCCGGAAGGGTCCCCTTCTCTGCCTCATGCTCCGTGTGGAGGGGCTTTGGTCGCGGCCACACTTCCGGCCTCCTCGCCCCGTCCACTCCTGGGCAGGGGGTCAGGGACGAACGTGATCGGTGAGGTTGGCAGAGGGACACTTGTGCTAGCTCACCCCCTTCCTTTCTCTTTTTTCTGGGTGCCGGCCTGGGGCGAGCCAGCCCTGGGGGAGACCCGAGGGGCCCCGCGGTGACCGGAGTCAGGCCTCCCTCAGCCGGGGTGGCCCATAACCCCGTGGCACCTGAAGACCTAATCCAGGCTCCCCAGCCGTTTTTTTACTGATAAGCTCGACGTTTTGCCCTGTCGGACTATCCCTGCCCGCTCCAGAATGGTCCCACAATCAGGCGGGAACGAGGATGTCACTCGCTCAGCTCCTACCCACAAAAGACGGTAGCTCTCATCCCGTGACAGCGATGACAACGGAGGGAGGAGGCGGAGGCCGCGGGCTCAGCTGGCCACATGGTCCACACAGCCGCGGGCTGCACTGCGGGCCGCGGTCCGAGCGGCTGGACCGCCCGCAGGACCCGCCACGCGGCAGAGGGGAGCGGGCGCTGACACCACCGATGGCACTCGACCTCTCCCACAAGCCACTCAGTTCCCGCAGAAAGCAAATCCCGGGAGGCGCCTGTGACAAATGCCACCTTCGCTGGGTGGCTCACACGTGGCCGTAGCCAGGTCACTGTGCTTGGGAGGTACGGGCGTCCATCCTGAAACAGGCGTGGGAGCCCAGCTCCCGGAACTCTGGTCCTGAGTGTCTGATCTGAGTGTCTCCAGATCATGCCAGCTGGACCCAAGCTGACCTGTGGCCATGTGTAATATGGAAAAGAAATAAGTCTGTGGCTTTAAGGCCACCGTTTGGGGGGATCATTTATTGCCCAGCATAATCCAGCCTATTCTGAACGATGCCTGTCAGGCCCCCACCTGCCTTCTCTGTGCAGGTGACCCCCTCGCCCTCGCCGTCGGGCTTCGCTTCCCTGCCGCGCCCCACGTCCAAGGCGCAGGCTGCACCGTTCACGCTGCCTCCTATGTTTTGTACTGGGTCTGAATGTGGGCGGAACTAAAATTCTTGTAATTCCCACCAGTTTAAACAGCGATGACTTGATTAGGCTCTGTTCATCTCTTATTGACCCTGGTCCTCTAGGGTTCGCATCTAAGAGCCGGGAGAATTTTCTGGAGCCCCCTTCCTCCCTGCCCCCGGCCCCCAGCCACTAAATCTTATCTTAGTCTCATGAAAACAGTAACAATTCCACTCTGCTTCTCAGACGGCTTGTACTTAGGATTCTAGTGTGCACCCCGCTCCGCCCCCCAATATGGCAAGTGACCTGGGGAAAACACTCAAGTCTCTGCCGGAAGCTTGCTGGCCACTTGTGCCCTGCCAGCAGCCCTTTGAGGGGCAAAGCCTAGATTCCTGTGTCTGTACCCCAAACTGGCAGTTGTTTTGTGACAAAGAACAGCTGCAGAGTCGGCCCCGCCCGCTGCGCGGGCTCCGCTTCCCTCCCCGCTGGTCCCGGCGACTCTGCGGCTTCAGACGCATCAGCTCCACGTGTTGTTATGTGTTTTTTCTCCTTGTGTTAACTCTGGCTTCTGTGGCCGTCTTCAGTGGGAGCCTGGTCCGCCACCAGGTCCGTCAGCAGCTGCTTCCTCCGCCAGGAGACTGAGAGCCGCGCTTCTCTCTTTCATTCATTTACTGCACAAATAGGAACCGCTGGCACGTCTAACGCCGCACGTTGCTTCTGCTGCTTAGGATCCATTTGGATCCATTAGGATCCATTAGGATCTTTGGATCCATTTTTTTGGATCTTTGGATTTGTGCACTCCAAATAATAGAATTTTTAGATTCTATTTCTAATATTTTCAGTTTTTCATGGTGATTGTTACACACACGCACATCTGGTATATGTGCATGGTTATCTGTCAACTCTCTCTCCCTATATGTATATATATAATATATTTATTTATTTTATATTAATATATTTATTTATTTTTATCTGAAACATAGCATTCCACAGTACGATTGTATTCCATTCCTTTTAACACGTTCCCTTTTGATTGACATTAATGTGATTTCGTATTAAAAAAAATCATTTTATTATTATAAACAATGACAAAGTAAACAATCCTGAAGAATTGGCAGTGTGCTTAAAGTTTTAATAAAGATTCTAAATTGCATTTCGCCATCCCGGAACATAAAGATAAAGGATCGTCTGCTTCCAGCTGCCTCACGTGGTGGTGATGGCGGGCGCAGTGGACGAGAACCAGGCCAGCGAAGGTCTCACCACGGTGTCTGGTCTTCTCCGCGTGAGACGCACGTAGCACCAACTACTGAACAAAGACCAAACAGCAGTTCCTGTGCTTCTTAAAGGGTCGGAGGAGGAGGGAATTAAACCCAGATTATGGAGGGATATTACGACGATGACATGAAATGAGCCGTTTAATCGCCGCAGTTTAAGGAGTTATGGTGACTTGGAATCATGACGGGTGATACAGAATGTCGGTTACGTTTTACCTGGATTGAGATATCTGCTCTACGTACCCCTGAAATTTTCTTGGAAGCTTTGTATTTATAGCTACTTTGTGTTATATTTTTACCCAAAATTGTAACTTAAATGGACCTAATAATGGAGATAAATGATGTTCTGATAGGTTTAATGTGCCTTGTCCTTAGACCACGTATCAAAAGATTGTCATGTTTACTGGGCAGTTATACCAAATTTAAGTAAAATCAGACATGGAGAGAGGGGGAGGGAGAGAGGGAGGGGAGAGAGAGAGACTGACTTTAAGGAGCTGGCTCAGGTGGCTGTGGGTCCACACGTCTGGAGTCCTCAGGGCAGGCCATGGCTGGAGACCCGGGAGGAGCTGAGGCTGCCGTGAGACCAAAGTCACCTGGAGGCGGAACTCGCCTTCCTCGAGGGACCTCAGTCTGCCCCCTTCAGCCAGATGCGGCCCAGCCATCACGGAGGCTCATCGGCTTTGTTCAAAGTCTACCGATGTACACGTCACTCTCCTCTACAAACATCTTCGTGGTGACATCCAAACTGGCATTTGACCAAATATCTGGGCACTGCGGCCTAGCCAAAGGGACATATGAAATCAACCACCACGACCCTATAGAGCAAACAAGAATCACTTAGATATGGTTAAAGGCAAAATCGAAGGTTAACCTCCACGACTCGGGTATTAAAACCCAGGTGACAGAAGATGGAAGGGTGGAGGAGAGGTGGCTGGAGCTGTAACCTAGGTTACCAGGGTGCCGGGCAGGGTCGAAGGACCCAGAAATAGAAACTCAACATAAACGTGTAGAAAACTAATGTAATAGCCTGAATTTGGGAAGAAGGATGAGAGGAGGGTGCTGGCGGGAGTCGGAGGCCCCGTTTTTCACAGTGGAGAGAGAGTCAGCGCCTGGTTTACCAGCGGCGTAAACTCAGAATTGGATCACGGGTTATAAACCTGCCGGCCCTGCGCGGGTCTGCGAGGCCCGGAGGCCGTCGGAGTTCGCTGTTTCTTTAGGCGACACCACGCTCCCCGTTGGGTATAATTACACTGCTTACGGGACTTGCGAAGCCCGCTCCAGGGCGTGTGTCGCCGGCCCGATGTCGGTTCCAGCGGATTCAGCATTCGGCTCGTGTCTAAGGACAAGCGCGGTCAGACGGGCTGTGTCTGTGGCTGGGAGACAGCTGGTCTACGTTTTACGCTTTTCTGTTCTTTTTTAAAAACGATGTGGTTATATGCAACTTTGATAAGAAAAAATAAGGGCGGCGAGGACCTAGGGCAGAGTGAGGGGACGAGACCGAGCTCCTTAGATACAACTGAGGGGTGTCCACGGGGGCAAAAGAAAGAAAAGAAGAGACTCGCCATTGGGAGATTCTGTGCCTGGCCGGGACTTTGGCACCCTGTGACTTCCCATCCATCAGTGAGCGATGGAGCTGCCAGAAGCTGCGCCCCTCACACTTCGCCGTCTGACGCCGGCCTGGGCTGCTCCTCAGCCACGAGCAGAGCACGGGAGTCCGCTTCAGGGAGACACGGCTGGGGGCCGGACCGGAACGTTCTCCGCCTGTTTATAGATCCGAGGGGTTGGACTTGAACCCACCCATTTCCCAGCATTATGGGGAGAGCCCGTTGTGTCTCCTGCTAGAACCTGGGACCGTTTCAGTCTCAACGACACAGTTACTAATCAGCATTTGTGAAAAACGTACAATTCCTTCAAACAGCACTACATAGGATCCTGCTGCCTTCGTCGCGAGGACACATCTAATCGGCTTAACTAAAGAACATGGATAAGAAAATCCGGTGCTAAGCCATTCACTGATATTACCGTTGGGGAAGTTTTGCGAAGAAGGGAGCATGATGAGATCATGTCACTAATAATACGGTGACAACATGCAATTAATTGTAGCGAGGCCATGAGTGAAGTGGAAATGTTAAATCGATAATAGCCTCGATCTGCCATCGGCGTTTAATTCTGTACAGAGGGATCGATTACACCGCCATCTTAAAGCATCTCCAAAGCGCTTTCTAACTCTCCGGAAATCATCTGATGCTATGGCTTTGTACTGGGGGCAACATGTTGAAGTCATTACCTCGCTTTCTTTCTTCCCTTCGTCAGGGCCGGACCCTTTAGAGGAGGAAGACTCGTCTTCTGGCTCTAGACATAGGATCTGGAGCAAAATGACAAGGTCAGGGGACAGGCACCCCTGAGGACGGACCTTCCAGGTCCTTTATCTCCACGGCGGCTCCCGTAGCATGTGTGCCGAGCGGGTTCCTCATCCCATGCCATTTTGGGCCACAGAGTGGACATAATTCATCTAGGGAAGACACTGGTGCACAGTCACTGGCCAACGACAAAGTGTGGACGCTAACTGCCTACGCGTAGTAAGTTCCACCCACTTACGTTGTCTACGAGAACGGCAGAGCTTTCCTGGGTCCTCAGCACTGAGTCGTGCCACTTGTCACGGTGAAGACGTTTAAAGACAAAGTTTTCCTGTTGGGCTTTCATAGATAGAGACGGTGTGAATTTTGGCCCCACGTGGGCTG
>NW_011889123.1:362521-365536 GCF_000151845.1 Pteropus vampyrus
TTTGTTTATTTATTCTTTTGTTTTTCTTGCCCGAGGAGATATATCGGGTAAAAATATTACTGAGAGCAATGTCAGAGAGATTACTGCTTATGTTTTCCTCCAGGAATTTTATGGTTTCAAGTCTTACATTTAAGTCTTTAATTTATTTTGAGTTTATTCCTGTATACAGTGTAAGAAGGTGGTCCAATTTCATTTTTTTTTTTTTTTTGGTCTAGTTTTTCCACCACCATTTATTGAATAGACTGTCTTTACCCCATTGTATACTCTTGGCTCCTTTGTCATAGATTAAATCAGCAGTTCCCAACCTTTTTGGCATAAGGGACCAGTGCTCCTACAAGAATCTAATGCCTGCTGATCTGGGGTGGGGCTGAGGCGGTGATGCTGGCGCTGGGGAGCGGCTGCAGATACAGATGAAGCTTTGCTCGCTCGCCCACTGCTCACCTCCTGCTGTGCAGATCGATTACTAACAGACTATGGACCGGTACCAGTCCTGGATTAAATGACCGTTATAGGTGTGGATTTATTTTTGGGCTCTCTGTTCTGTTCCATCGATGCGCATGTCTGTTTTCGTGCCAGTGCCATGCTGTTTTGATTACTGTAGACTGCAGTGTAGTTTGATCTCAGGGAGTGAGATGCCTCCAGCGCAATATTTTAAATCCACCCATTGCCTATAAAACAAGCAATGAACTGTTCAACTTTCCTCTTTCTTGCTTCTTTTTCTTCCTTTATTAAGTTGCTTTATTTCTATATTTCAGATTGTATAACACAAAACATGTTACTTATATAACTTATTATTCATCCTCACTGTTTTTCTTTTTAAATAAACCTCTTTCAGTTAATTCTGAGGCACGGCGGGTTTGGAATCCATCATTCTAGAGTCCCTTCTCCAAAGTGAACCTAAATGGTTATTCAGCTCTTTGCACACATTATCATCAGATAAGATACTTTACCTTATATCTACCTAATTACACAGTCATATATTTCAATCTGTCCAGAAACAGATTATAAGAGATTTATTGCCAGGCAAAAAGGGAATAAAGAGAAATTCCGAGGCACATTTTGCTATGTGGCTGTAATAAGTCTTAAGAAATAGTCAGATCTCAGGGGAAGAACTGAGAGTCACATCATATTATAACCCGAGTGGGTTTAGGCATCTTGGAATCTCAGTCATGTGTGTATTGATTGACGAGGGGGAAAAAGACAGAACGAATATTTACAGAGTACTTATGAGCTGTTTCAGGTGCTGAGAATATAGCAATGAAAAAGACAGTGACTTAATAAAGTTTATATTCTAGTGAGGAGCCAGACAATAAATACCAAATAAATAAATATTGCGTGTGAATCAATACAAGAGCTAATGTGGAAAAGGAGCAAGTGACAAAACACATTTGAAAGGAAGGGACACAAATAATTGGTGGAGGTAGAAAGTATTTAGGCTTTTAAAGTGTTTATTTTTATGACCAAATTTGAATTTCTTTGAACATAATATCTGACATATCCATGTCATTTTGTTCATAGGAATATTCTTGAAAATCGATTCATTCTTCTTTTACTTTTTCTGGCAAATATTAATTGATTGCCCAGTGTATAGCAGGTATTTTAATTTGATTAATCTTTTATTTTATATTTTTAATTAGTCCATAAAAATCTGTATCATTTACACATTATGCAAAAAGAAGTTAGTAACTTTATTGCAGAACTGGCTGTGACGTGCTTTGTCTCTTTCTGCCACTTGAATTTGCTCATAAAAATCACATTGAAAAACTTAATTGCCCTTTCTTTCTCTATGAACAATTAAAATGACTTAATATAATCATACCGTGCCTAATTACAGTGGGTAAAGCACTGAATGATGAAGGATAGGAAGAGTGAATTTAATTTCATGGTTTAAAGCTGGTTCTCTGTTTTCAGTAGCTTACTGGTGAGACAAGGCTGAAACACTCAATATTACTCAGTGATGCTGAGCTTTCGGTTTTCCTGAGATTATTGATGCAGCATGCAGCAAAGCCCAGGCAGAAAAAAAGCCGATGAAGCCAGACGCCTCTCAGGACCGCTGCTCGCTCTGCTGTTACGATGTGGTGGTCGTCCTCAAATCAGGCATCGATATTTATTGTCACGTTATTCGTAAGATGTTCTTTAACTTGGGACCTTATGAATGTTATAATGTGATTTAATGTAAATGGCTGACTCAAACCCTGTAGTAAGAAATTATAAAATTTGTATACAAATTATAATTTATGAATTATAAAAGATACAGAGTGAATTCTAACCTTGTTTGAGTTTAAGGCTAGGTCCATGTTTCTGAATAAAATCAGGAGGAATTAGAATTATGATTTTCTTTAAGGCTCATGTACAGCCAGTGAAAGATTAGGACGTGTACAGACGTCAGAAACAGCAGGTGTGGGCAACAGTGTCCTCTGTTTGGTTTCTCCTCATTCCTGGGTCCCCAGCTCAGGCACCTGCCTGATGGGCTCTGCTGGCTGGGGGATGTGATGGGACCGCCCTTCTCACGGCGGCCCTCCCAGGTGACCGGGCTCCTGCGGGGTCATGTCTATTCAGAGGGCACAGCCAAGTGTCCCTGGACCGTCAGGTACACTATGTTCCCTGTCTGTCTGACTCAGGGTAGGAGTTAAGCTTTGAATACTAAACTCTTCTATTTCTTAAGCCCACTATGATGAGGGCTGTGTTTGCACGAATTAAAGATTCTTTAAATTCCTTCTCCTGTTGAATAAGCTGAATTTTATGACAACTATCATGAATACGATATCAGTACAGGCAGGGAGCTTTTGTGACAACACAGATACAACGAGGAAAGGCAATGGCATCAACATTTCAAAAATGGACTAAATCCCACTGGACAGTAACAAGTGAGAAGTAATCATTTATATGTCCTGAAACTTAAAACCTGTCTTTTTAAAGTTTGTCCCCAAAAAACAAATCTTGTAAGAATATATTATCTGCATTTTCAATTATAATTAATTACCAAAAAACTACTATTTTTTATACACACGTAGA
>NW_011889123.1:366204-366796 GCF_000151845.1 Pteropus vampyrus
TTGTTAATATTTTGTTATATTTTTATCCATGTTTTTCTATGTAGTTAAGATAATACATATATAAATTGAGCTTTTGTAATTTCAAATTAGTATCACACCAGAAACCTTTCTTTGTGTTAGTCCTTGTGAATTATGAATGGAATTTATTAGTTACTTGCTTATCCCTTATCCCTTTGAGGAAAAATAGAAGGTAACAGTCTCTGGTGTATAATATGGGTAAACAAAATCCAAGAATATAAAACAAAACATTATGTGTCTTGAAAATTAGAGAGAAAAAAAGCTCACGAACAGAACAGAACCCAAAGGCCTACAAGGTGATTTTGAGCAGCATCTGAAGCAATATTAAGTGGTTTTGCACTGTCTTATCTTTTAATATCAATGGCATGGCAGTGATTGTCCCACATAAAGTATTTAATACTATATAATGAATAAACAGGGCGAACAGTCATAATCTCTAGCATATGTTTTCAGGGTACAATGCTTAAAATAGATGGAAAAGATTCGAAAGAAATCGATACGTTTCTGTACGTTTAATTCCACTGTTGTCAAAGCATCGAACTTCTAAATACTGAATCTGACTTCACGGCACTGA
>NW_011889123.1:367551-369495 GCF_000151845.1 Pteropus vampyrus
ATATAATATAATTGTATTCCTAGAAACAACTTTGTTACTATTTCGTTATATTTTTATCCATGTTTTTCTATGTAGTTAAGATAATACATGTATAAGTTGAGCTTTTGTAATTTCAAATTAGTATCACACCAGAAACCTTTCTTTGTGTTAGTCCTTATGAGTTATGAATGGAATTTATTAGTTACTCGCTTATCCCTTATCCCTTTGAGGAAAAATAGAAGGTAAGCTCAGGAGAAATATGGATGACAAACAGTCTCTGGTGTATAATATGGGTAAACAAAATCCAAGAATATCAAGAAAAATATTATGTGTCTTGAAAATTAGAGAGAAAAAAAGCTCATGAACAGAACAGAACCCAAAGGCCTACAAGGTGATTTTGAGCAGCATCCGAAGCACTATTAAGTGGTTTTGCACTGTCTTATCTTTTAATATCAATGGCATGGCAGTGATTGTCCCACATAAAGTATTTAATACTATATAACGAATAAACAGGGCGAACAGTCATAATCTCTAGCATATGTTTTCAGGGTACAATGCTTAAAATAGATGGAAGAGATTCGAAAGAAATCGATACGTTTCTGTACGTTTAATTCCACTGTTGTCAAAGCATCGAACTTCTAAATACTGAATCTGACTTCACGGCACTGACACGGACGTTAAGGATTATGACAAAATCAATATTCAGGGACGTAGGATTTTCGAGAAAGCATTTCACCAGGCGAGGAGATTACCATTTTACCTATTCATCACGTTACATGGAACATGATTTTCTGCTTTGGCTTAAAAACAACCATAAATATGGGACCAAATCTTTTTAGATAATTTTGTACAAAGCAAAACACAGCATCTCTGTTTGTTGATAAGACCTAGGAATGTGGTCAAGTCACACGGGTAGGTGGGGTCGTTGAGACAAATGGGAGAGGGAAGAAAACCAGGCTCGGGGACAGAAGGGACGGAGGAAAGCGCTGTTGGAAGAGAAAAGAGACCGGCCCAGCTTCACTGGACAGGACCAGGCTTCCGGAAAGATCCAGGTGGCCGGGACCGAGAGCTCGGGACCCAGGGCAGCCCCAGGAATCCGCTCCTCCCGCGAGGCCCGCCCTTCTTCGTGTTTCTGTTCCGTTCTCACCTCACGCGCACACACACAGCACACATCCTCACGTCCACACACTCACACTTACTACCCCTCACACACACATACCATACACACATACACACATGACCCCTTGCACATGCACACACACACCACACACCCTCACGTACGCACACTCACACTTACTACCCCTCACACACACATCCATACACACACACATGACCCCTCGCACATGCACACAAACATCACACACCCTCACGTCCACACACTCACACTTACTACCCCTCACACACACACACCACACACCCTCACGTCCACACACTCACACTTACTACCCCTCACACACACATACCATACACACATACACACATGACCCCTCGCACATGTACACACACACCACACACCCTCACGTACGCACACTCACACTTACTACCCCTCACACACACAGCACACATCCTCACGTCCACACACTCACACTTGCTACCCCTCATACACACACACATACCACACACACATATACACATGACCCCTCGCACATGTACACACACACCACACACCCTCACGTACACACAGACATCACATACCCTAACATACACACACATCACACACCCTCACGTACACACACTCACACTCGGTACCCCTCACGCGCACACACACATACCACACACCCTCACGTCCATCCACTCACACTCGGTACCCCTGACACACACACACCACACACCCTCACGTCCACACACTCACACTTGCTACCCCTCACACACACACACCACACACACACACACACACACACACACGTGACCCCTCGCACATGTACACACACACCGCACACCCTCAGATACACACGCTCACACTCG
>NW_011889123.1:370350-371847 GCF_000151845.1 Pteropus vampyrus
TCCGTTCTCACCTCACGCGCACACGCACACCACACACCCTCACGTACGCACACTCACACTTACTACCCCTCACACACACACACACACCACACACACATACACACATGACCCCTCGCACATGTACACACACACCACACACCCTCACGTCCGCACACTCACACTTACTACCCCTCACACACACACACACACACCACACACCCTCACGTCCGCACACTCACACTCGGTACCCCTCACACACACACACACACACCACACACCCTCACGTACACACACTCACACTTGCTACCCCTCACACACACACACACCACACACCCTCACGTACATACACTCACACTTACTACTCCTCACACACACACACACCACACACCCTCACGTCCACACACTCACACTTACTACCCCTCACACACACACAACCACACACACGTACACGCATGACCCCTCGCACATGTACACACATACCGCACACCCTCAGATACACACGCTCACACTCAGTACCCCACACACACACGCCGCACCTCCTCACATTCATACACAGACACCGCACACCTCTCACACGCACACGTACGAACCTGCGCCCGTCTCCATGAGGAAAAGCGCTTTCTTGATTTGTGAAGCCGGTTGGGTCGGTGAAGCTGGTTGGGTCGGTGAAGCTGGTTGGGTCGGTGCCGCGCGGCCCGTCTCGGGCCGGCAGATCCTCGCCCGCTCCTGGGCGCCTGCTGCCCTCTGCTCGGGTCGCAGCGTCCCAGGGGGACGCCACCCTCCCCGGGGCCCTCCCTTCTCCCGGCTCGTCCCTCATTCCGACCTCGGGCCTCTTCGGCTCAGGCCCTCGGCTGCTTTGGGGGTGACGCTCGGGCCCGTCCTCCCTCCACACCGGGCCACGGGGAGTAGGTGACAGTCTTTGGACCCTGTGCCTTTATTGGTCACATGGTCGCTTCTCATCTAGGGCGTTCTGCTTGGGAATAAGCTCATACAATCCTCGAAACTTTCTGGGTTTCTGTCGGACCCCACATTCCAGAAGCAGGAGTCGGGCCCCTTCTCGAAGCTGAGTCTCAGCGCTCCGTGCTCCCCTCGGCCATCGCACCCCGGCCTGCGGGCCGCGACACCTGTCGAGGGACAGACGCTGGGCCTCGATGCATCCGATGGCCTCCTGAGTCTGTCTTCTACACCTGGGGTCTCTCACGGGGTCTAGACTTTGAAACCGGAGCGGCTTCTCGTCCCTCTGTTGTGTCCCCCGCTCCGAGGTGGGGACACTCACGGCTCAGATGCGTTTGGGGAACAGCCGGGATCAAAGGCAATGCCAGGGACGGAAGTCTCTGTCGCGCTTCCGAGGAGCTAGGTCACCACGCGGGCTCGGCAGAGGCTCGTCACTGTGTAGGGTCAAGGCCTCAACCCAGAAGACGGTCTACGCTGACGCGGGTTCGCAGCCCTTTCCGAGCTGGGCCTTCGGGGTTCCAGGCTGGAGCGCGCGCTCCGGGTCACCTCTCGCTTCCTCTCGGT
>NW_011889123.1:373112-377103 GCF_000151845.1 Pteropus vampyrus
GCCTCAACCCAGAAGACGGTCTACGCTGAAGCGGGTTCGCAACCCTTTCCGAGCTGGGCCTTCGGGGTTCCAGGCTGGAGCGCGCGCTCCGGGTCACCTCTCGCTTCCTCTCGGTCTGGCTGTTCGGGCGCCTCCACTCCTGGCCCAGAAAGCTGCCTCCACGACCCCCTGTACAAGAGTCTCCGTCTGAGTCTCCTTCAAGGACAGCAGTCCCCAACCCCCGGGCCCGGGCCGGGACCGGTCCAGGCCTGTGAGGAACCGGGCCGCACAGCACGGGGTGAGCAGCGGGCCAGCGAGCGAAGCTTCGTCTGTGTTCACAGCCGCCCCCCAGCGCCGGCGTCACCGCCTCAGCTCAGCCTCAGGTCATCAGGCCTTAGCCTCTCCTAGAAGCACCGTCCTTGGTGCCAGAAAGGTTGGGGACCGCTGTTCTAGGGGATCCGATGTGAGACTCAGACAGACAGTCATAGACATAAAAGCATCTGTAACTGAGGGGTCAGGTGATTATCTGGGTGTCTCCCCACCTGCCATGACAGCAGATGCTGTTGCTCAGGGAAGCAGAGTTAGCCGTGCTCTGAGCCACATAGGGACGTCCTGAGGGACACGAGAGGGCTGACGGGTGAGCGTGAATGCCCACGGTCAAGCCCGAAGAAGGAGGCAGTGTCATAGACGCACACTGTGGGGACACGGTTTTAATAAGAAGGTTCCACTAATTAAAATAGAAGAGTAAAAAAAATAAGAATTTACGTGATTATTTATTTGACAAGTGCGACGTGGCCGGTGAGCCTTGCCTGAGAGGCGTCAGTGGGCAGCTGGAAGGCAGGACGCAAATCGCTGCCTGCTGAGCCGCCGGTGGGAGCTCAGGCCATGGGCACGCTGAGGGGAGGGGTGGACATTTTGTTACTTTTAACTTTTAAACTCCAGACAGACTCGAGAGTACTTATAGGCAGAGAAAAGAGAACCAGGCGAAAATTAGGGTTTGAATTAGAGATGAGACATGAATGCAGGAGATCGTGGAGGGTGACACCGGGGACCTGCCCCCACCGCGACCAGCTGCAGCAGCATAGTCTCCTGGGCGTCAATCACCCAGTCGTGTATTGATTCCTTCCTTCCTTCACCAAACATTTATTGAGTACTTGTCATAGGCCATTTTAGGCATAATTTTTTTTTTAAAGTTGAGACCCCAACTCCGTAGAAGTTCATAACTTAGTCATTAGACTTTAGTGGGAAAACGTAGGAAAAAACAATCGCAAAGCAGTGTGATGATTTCTATGAAAAGGGCAAAAAGAATTTGCTATAGAAGCACAGGGGTGAAACAAGATAACTTACAAAGGAGATGAAGCCTGACCTGGGAATTAAAGGGTGCGTCGAAGATGACCGAGGACCGGATGTCTGGATATGTGAACGGCCAGATCTTACCATTAACTAGTCTGTGAAGGAATCAGCATCTTTCCCCTGATATCTCGAATCGAAATATCTATTTGGACATTACTCAAATTAAAAAAAATATATATATATATAACAAAGAATAGTAGAAAGAAGGTAGAAGAAAGAGAAAACGATTAACTTTTCTCCTAGCAAGAGATCTTACAGAGCTGTTATCTTGGGTGAAGTAGGAAAGCCGGTCTACTTACACTTGTGAACTGAGCTGTTACTTTTGCATTCTGCCTTCGGGAAGCAGCAGGCAGGTCTATAAAATATTCAAGCGGCCGACTGCCTCACTCAGGCATGCCTTCTCCAGACTCTACTACCTGTGAAAATCCCACTTGTTCTCAAAATCCTCAGTCGAGTTTCCGATCTTCTTTTAAGGCTGTGTCGTGACTGGCAGTCCACAATCGCTCCCCCAATTCCGTCTCTAGCAGACCTTACTTTCGCTGTTATTTTTAGTATTCTCATTAACTCAACATGTTTATGTGTTTGTGTTAAGACATCCTTCTACTGAGGCCATTAAATGCACCGATTGGCTCATTGGGGGGTTGGCATGTGGGTAGTAGAGCTGAAAGAATCACATGTTACGTTTATATTACTAGAGATTCCAATGATATTGACTTGAATGTTAAATTATAAACATTTCCTTTCCGGTGATCTGATGTGAGCAATCTCCAATAAATAAGAGTAGTGCACTCAACGTCCGTCTCCGGGCATGCACACGCAGGTGTGTGTGCCATTGTCTTGGTGATGTCTCTCTCCCATCCCCAGCTTTTCCGTTCTCACAAAATTCATCAATTTTATTCTCGAAGCTTGAAAGAAAATGGAATCTTCCGTCTAAACCACCTCTCAGCTTCTTGCGGTCCACTCATCAGTCCAGTGGTGTCCTTTATGTCTGTGGGCACAATTTACTCTCCAGCTCATGGAAAAGAGCATGAGGAACCCGTGTGAGGAGGAGACCATGGGGCTTGGTGGCACTTGTGAAAATGCAGCTGAGGCATCTTTAAAGCTTGTGAGCAGCACAGCTCTGCACGCTTTGCTAAAAGTGTGATCTCTAAAGAAATGCCTACCTCTGGTCGTGAAGGCAGATCAACAGAAAACAAAATCACCATTAAAGAAAATTATGTTAAATGGAATTTAAAAAGGACACGTATTCGTGGAAATCGCTTCATAATTTTTATCTCAGAAATGTTTTTTAGTTTACAGGGAAGAAACGTCATGTTGTGCCTTGAACAAGGAAAGCCATCTTTCAGAGGAATGCACCTCCAGTAAGTGGCCTTTACAAAGAGAAATTTCTTTAGCCTGCTCTGAAACCAGCACTAATGAATTTTAACGGTAAAACGATGCAGTATAATTCTGGAAATGACTATTAGACAACTCAGAATCTCTTCTTTACGTTATGAATCTAAAAGTGTCTTCCTCATAACAAACCCTTGGCGAAGGCTCAGCATGTGACATATTGAGAGGTACCGATAATACAGTGTCAGTGGGATTCGGTGGAGAGCTGATTAGCGGCTCATCGGGAAGAGTCTCTACACTGGGGAAATTCGGGCAGAAAGACAGACACCCAATGCTACGTGAGAAGCATGGAGACTGAGTTTGTTACAGGTGGAAGAGGGGTGCACGGAAGCCAGCAGCTCCCCAGATCGCGCTCGGCGTCCTGGACCGAAGGGCTGTGTCCCTGAGGGTGGCAGCAGAAGCGGTCCACGGCGGCAGGGACTCACACTGCACTTATGTCCATGGTGTTCTATTTAAAGAGACAGTAGAGTGAAAAAGACAAAAGTTGCGTGGGGTCCGTAAAGAACACGCTGTAAGTTAGGCCAGTCCTGGATTTCTGAGTTTTCCTGTTTTCATAAATCTATTCAAGTTTACTGAGCACAGGGCATGGTCAAGAATAGAATGCAATTACCAAGAAATCAGGACTTTATTTTATTCACCCCTTAATCCCAGTGCTTAGAATACTGTGTGGAAGATACTAATTGCTCAGTGAATATCTGAGCACTTCATGAAGTAGTGGACACTGCACTTGTGCTGTGGACGGAAGAAGAGGTGGCATGTGGCTCTCATCCCCCGGCAGCTGCTGCTCTGGTTTGTAGGAGCCGGACTGTTGGAAGGGGGGTCACCTTTGAGAAGTGTGTCATGATTTAAATACAGCGACTGCCATTTTTAACGTGCTCCTGGCTTACCATGGGTAAGCAGATTCTCATTCCTTGTCACTCACCAGCCCGACAGTTATCTGTCCCTGCTTACTGTGAAGCGACTGCAAATGAGCTTAGTATCCAGGATGTATCTGGAGATTCTCAAGTAGGTCCTGCATATTTATAACCACATTTTTTGACTCTTGTTAAATTCAAAAATAAGAATCAAAATTAGAAAAGATGCACCAATTAAAAAAAAATGTCCTTCAGTTCCCATACATGATGACATTGCCCCGTGGGCGAAACAACTTCTCTTCTAATAAAAAATCATGAGCTCACTTATAAATTGAGTAATCGCACTTCGCTATGCAAATGGCGATCCACGCAGTAAGCGGGGACTTGTACATCACGAACGCTTCTGTTACAAC
>NW_011889123.1:377153-379715 GCF_000151845.1 Pteropus vampyrus
AAGAGGTGGCATGTGGCTCTCATCCCCCGGCAGCTGCTGCTCTGGTTTGTAGGAGCCGGACTGTTGGAAGGGGGGTCACCTTTGAGAAGCGTATCATGATTTAAATACAGCGACTGCCATTTTTAACGTGCTCCTGGCTTACCATGGGTAAGAGATTCTCATTCCTTGTCACTCTCCAGCCCAACAGTTATCTGTCCCTGCTTACTGTGAAGCGACTGCAAATGAGCTTAGTATCCAGGATGTATCTGGAGATTCTCAAGTAGGTCCTGCATATTTATAACCACATTTTTTGACTCTTGTTAAATTCAGAAATAAGAATCAAAATTAGAAAAGATGCACCAATTAAAAAAAAATGTCCTTCAGTTCCCATACATGATGACATTGCCCCGTGGGCGAAACAACTTCTCTTCTAATAAAAAATCATGAGCTCACTTATAAATTGAGTAATCGCACTTCGCTATGCAAATGGCGATCCACGCAGTAAGCGGGGACTTGTACATCACGAACGCTTCTGTTACAACGAAGCCGAAAAATAATAGCGGAATAGTGAGAGCCTGGTTTAGGAGAAGTAAACACTCTTACTATGCGAATGCTAATGATTATTACCACTGGAGAGTGGCCCATATTTAAGTCACATTTACAAAAAGATGCACGTGTTTTGTTCTTATGGGGGTTCGGGTCAGCATTCCCGCCAGATCTCATTAATCCTGATGCATTCATAAAAGATGTGTGTGATTTAAATAACACGGGGAAACCCAGTGTGAAAGAAAGAGAAATAGTTCTAACAAAATTAAATGTAGCCTCAACTTTCCCTCAGCTTGGAGCAAAAATTATTTGGCACCAGCCGAGGCTAGGCAGGTTGAACGGTTTAAAGTGGTAAGAGCCATTTTTAAAAATCATAGTAAAACACACATAACATAAAATTTGTCATCTTAACCACCTTAAGTGCACAGCTGAGTGGCATTCGGCACATTCACACGGCCGCACAGCCAGTGCTGCTGTCCATCTCCAGAACTCTTTCATCTTGCAAGATGGAAACCCTGTCCCGTTAAACAACACCCCCTCCCCTCCCCTCTCCCCCCGCGGGCCCCCCACACCGTTCCCCGTCATACTACTCTCTGTCTCCCTGGGCTTTACTCCTGTAGGAGCCTCATATAAGTGCAGCCACATAGCGTCTGTCCTTTTGCGACTGGCTCATTTCACTCGGCCTGATGTTCTCAGGGTTCATCCGATCCAGCGTGGGTCGGAATGTCCTTCCTTTTTAAGGCTGAATAATATTCCATCGTGTGCATGTACTATGTTTTTTAAATCCATTCGTGCAGCAGTGGGCGTTTGGGGTGCTTCGGTTCTTGGGCTCCTGTGAAGGATGCTGCCGGAACATGGCTGTACCAGTGTCCGTTCCAGTCCCCGTGTACCCCCAGAAGTGGAATCGCTGGATCAGGTGGCAGTTCTGGTTTTAATTTTTTGAGTCCTCTTCCTACTGTGACAGGAAGAGCCATTTCGAGCTCCAGAAAAGCAGCTCTGTGCAGTTTCTTACTTCATTCTCGGGAGGGGACGTGAGTTGGTCCGTGACCCTTCGGCATCTCTGCGATGAACCCACTGGTGTCACCTGGAGCGAACCACGACATCTTCCTTTTCCTTACCTGAAGGACTCTTACTTTTCAAAGAAAAATTAAAGGTGGTTTATGGGTTGCTGTGGAGAATGCTTGCTTCAAGGTAGTGTCCTCGATAAAAGGATTAAAAATAACTAGGAGTAAAGTTACTTATTGCCGTGAAATTGCATCAGCTTTTATGAAAATACTTGACAATTACTGAATACCTACTATGTAACTGGAATTTATGAATGTGGAAAAATGAAATTTTTATTGTTTTATAAATGATCCCTTACATTAACTTATTTTATTTTTACTTTCATGTCATGTTTACAGATATTTAACTTAAAAAGAAAAAAACGTCACGTATTACAATATATTATCATATGGTTATTTTAAAGATCTTATATTAATAGAAGATCAAAGAGGCCACAATTAACAGGTTAATTTTCAAGGTGTATATGAGCAAATTCAACTTTTTATAAAGAAAAAAACGTCACGTATTACAATATATTATCATATGGTTATTTTAAAGATCTTATATTAACAGAAGATCAAAGAGGCCACAATTAGCAGGTGAATTTTCAAGGTATATATGAGCAAATTCAACTTTTTATGCAAAAAGATGTATTTTGATTGTCATTCAGATTTCTTCTTTGACCCATAAGTTATTGAGATGCATATTTTTGATTTTTAAAAATTTTGTTGTTTTTATATTTATGTTGTTAACTTCTAATTTAGCTGCATTTGCATAAGCAAAGTAAACTGTTAGGTAATAATTCTTTGAAATTTGTTGAGACTTGTCTGTCCTAAAACATTGTTAAATTCTCAGTGGAAATTACTCTTGATATTTTTCTTCAGTCGAGAGCTTATATTAAAAGCAGTTTCTTGTCAGTCTGACAGATAAGACACTTTTTCTCTTATTCACTGTTTCATTATAGGTGTAGAAATTACAAACTCAAGATTTACA
>NW_011889123.1:380070-383382 GCF_000151845.1 Pteropus vampyrus
CAGTGGGCGTTTGGGGTGCTTCGGTTCTTGGGCTCCTGTGAAGGATGCTGCCGGAACATGGCTGTACCAGTGTCCGTTCCAGTCCCCGTGTACCCCCAGAAGTGGAATCGCTGGATCAGGTGGCAGTCCTGGTTTTAATTTTTTGAGTCCTCTTCCTACTGTGACAGGAAGAGCCATTTCGAGCTCCAGAAAAGCAGCTCCGTGCTGTTTCTTCATTCTCGGGAGGGGACATGAGTTGGTCCGTGACCCTTCGGCGTCTCTGCGATGAACCCACTGGTGTCACCTGGAGCGAACCACGACATCTTCCTTTTCCTTACCTGAAGGACTCTTACTTTTCAAAGAAAAATTAAAGGTGGTTTACGGGTTGCTGTGGAGAATGCTTGCTTCAAGGTAGTATCCTCGATAAAAGGATTAAAAATAACTAAGAGTAAAGTTACTTATTGCCGTGAAATTGCATCACCTTTTATGAAAATACTTGACAATTACTGAATACCTACTATGTAACTGGAATGTATGAATGTGGAAAAATGAAATTTTTATTGTTTTATAAATGATCCCTTACATTAACTTATTTTATTTTTACTTTCATGTCATGCTTACAAATATTTAACTTAAAAAGAAAAAAATGTCACGTATTACAATATATTATCATATGGTTATTTTAAAGATCTCATATTAATAGAAGATCAAAGAGGCCACAATTAACAGGTTAATTTTCAAGGTGTATATGAGCAAATTCAACTTTTTATACAAAAAGATGTATTTTGATTGTCATTCAAATTTCTTCTTTGACCCATGTTATTGAGATGTGTATTTTTGATTTTTAAAAATTTTGTTGTTTTTATATTTATGTTGTTAACTTCTAATTTAGCTGCATTGGCATAAGCAAAGTAAACTGTTAGGTAATAATTCTTTGAAATTTGTTGAGACTTGTCTGTCCTAAAACATTGTTAAATTCTCAGTGGAGATTACTCTTGATATTTTTCTTCAGTCGAGAGCTTATATTAAAAGCAGTTTCTTGTCAGTCTGACAGATAAGACACTTTTTCTCTTATTCACTGTTTCAATATAGGTGTAGAAATTACAAACTCAAGATTTACATGGGGACCTGATTTCTACCTCCTCCCGTTTTGAGTGTCCACGGTTTTGCCTTCTGTTCTCCGGGTGGTTCTGTGTGGTGAACACCTGAACCTTAAGCTTCTGATATTGTCAAACACCCCAGAACCACTGCCGCTGCAGTGCTCATTTGCCGCTCTACATTCAACGCCCTCATTGTTTTATTAAAATTATTGGGGTGATATCGGTTAACAAAATCAAATAGGTTTCAAGTGTATAATTCGATAATACATCACATGTATCATGCATTGTGTGTTCACCACCCAAAGTTAAATTTCCTTCTGCCACCAAATGTTCGAGCCTCCTTACCCCTCCCGACTTCCCCCCCGCCCTTCCCTCAGGTGACCACTAATCCACTGTCCCTGTCCATGAGCCTCTGATTATTTGTCATGTCCGTTTGTGACTTTTAGTTTGAGTAAAATCATATATTTCTCAACTTTGTCTGACTTCTTTCACTTATTTAGCATGATCATCTCAAGATCCATCCACGTCGTCACGAATGGCGGCATTTCATCTTTGCTTCTGGCTGAGGAATATCCCATTCGGTGTATGCACCACGTCTTCCTTAACCAATCATCTCTGGTGGACGTTTCAGTTGTTTCCATGGCTTGGCCGCTGGGAATAGTGCTGCAGTGAGCGTAGGGTGCATACAGCATGGCGGATGAATGTTTCAAGGTTTTTGATTAAATACTCAAGAGAGGGATTGCTGGGTCCTATGGTATTTCTATTCTTAGTTTTTTGAGGACCATCCATACTATATCAAACTGAGAAGCTTCTGCAAAGCAAAAGAAGCCATCGACAAGGCAAAGAGGCAACCATCTGAATGGGAGAAGACATTTGTGAACAACGAACGCCTCTGATGAGGGCCTAATTTACAAAATCTATAAAGAACTCATACGATTCAACGATTAAGAAAACAAACCATCCAATTAATAATTGGGCAGAGGACTTGAACAGACACTTCTCCCAAAAAGACATACGAATGGCCAACAGACATATGAAATGATGCTCACCTTCGCTGGCCATTAGGGAAATGCAAATCAAACCACAATGAGATACCACTTCATACCTGTTAGAATGGCTACCATCAACAGGACAAGTAATAACAAGTGCTGGAGAGGTTGTGGGGAGAGAGGAACATCACACACTGCTGGCGAATTGGTACAGTCTCTCATTATTTTTAGCATGAGTTTTTCCTACTTAGATTCTTGGAAGCTCAACTATGCACTAAATGGCTATTTGTCAAAGTATATCCATTGTCCAGATGTTTTGTAGCAGGAGGGATTATCGGAGTATTTATTCTCTCATATTTCCAGAAATGGAAGATTCTTATCCTCTTAAAGCGTTAGCGCGGTCCTTTGGCTTGTCAAGAGTACTTATGAGTACTTTCGTTTTGCATCATTTATTATCGAAAATGATAGCTTATGATTTTAACCGTCATTTTAGCCAGGGCAAATATCATATAATATTGGGTTTATGGTAATAATATTTCATTTGGTTTTATGCTACCTAATCTCACGTTATTTAATCTTCAGGATAACTCTAGGATAGGCACATTGCCATCATAATTATTATTCGTTGAGAAAAGCAGGGAGTCACCCCAATTCCCACGAGTGGCAAAGCCAGAGTGGATCCCATGGACATCTGAATTCATAGAACGTGTTGCCTTGTTTTTTAAAGTGCTCGGCACCTTTTCATTTCAATTTTCTTCCAGAAGCATTTATTTCGTTTCTATGGCATGCATGTTGTTATTTATTGTATTTATGTAACTGTGCTAGGTGCTTAAGGATGAAGATATATTAGAAACAGCCATTACTGTAAAAAAAAATAAGAAATGGCACAGAACTTGAGAACTTTAATTTGGTGAATGCTCGGAGGTGGGCACAGGTCCTCAGAATGAGACTCTCATGTGCTGGGTGTTATAACAGCCAGGGGTCATATAATTTGGAGTCTTTGTTTTTAAATTATGCTTTAATTTTATTTTTAAATATTATTTTTGTTTATAAAATTCAAGGTGGACAGATTCCCTATAACAAAGTACTTACAGTTGCAGTCACTTGATTTCTCATCAAGTGACTTGAATCTCGATACTAATACAAATTTTAGTCTATGGTAATATCCCAAATGTGCCTCTGATGGCTTTCTAAAATAAGAATAAAATACAGATTACGAAACAGAATATAAAACAGACTCCTGC
>NW_011889123.1:385247-391973 GCF_000151845.1 Pteropus vampyrus
ATAATCTAATTAAATTCAACCGAAACACCGCTTTCCAGGGCTGCCGGATCTTGGATGTGACTGACTGGCTTAATGTGATAAAAAAGGAACAGGGCAGTAAATTGGGGTTTTTGAAGAAGACAAACATGTGCAGACAACAGCTCAGGGCAACACTCGGGGCTGAATTTACTGCTTTTTAATGTGGCCATCAATGGCTGACCTAGTTTTGTGACAGCTCTCCCTCTCCTTTCTCCATGGAAATCCGAATTTTATTTTTATACGTTTATAGAACAGGCACAAACAAAACTGCGTGTAGGCTGCGGTGTGACCACAGTGCTGATGATGTCAGCGGAGCCACCGGTTCCCAGGGTGTGGGTTGAAGTGGGTGGGCCAGCGGGACAGTCAGGTTTGTTTTTTATTCCTACTACAATTGTGGGGACACTTTTACTATATTGTGGGGATGAGCAAGTTCTTCCTGCAACCTGAGGGGGGAGGGGCGGCGGCTTGTTTACCACCGGGAATGTAGGGGCCTCTCAGGCTGTGGACCTCGGACCTTGCTGAGTCCTGGGACTGGTGTGGCCATGCTCTTTGTGAGTTTGGAAAGCCGGCTGGCTGGTGTCCCCACCTTTCTGTGGTGAGATGGGTCGCTCCTCTCTGGCAATCTCTCTCCCTGTAAGGTATTCTGGCTCTGCACAGAACAAACTGAAGCCCTGGACAATAGATGCCGGCATGATGATGACTGCCAAATCGGTGCAGGATTTCCAAGAAGCACGGTCATTTGGTGGCGACCTACCAGGGAGAGGCAGGCAGTCCTCAGGCAAGAAAGATGTCTATTATGGTGCCCACATGTCATACCCACATGTATCTAAATGATATACACAATTTCCTAGGTCGAAGAAAATAACTCTCAAAAGTAGTTTTATTCGTAATAATAAAGTCTAAGAAAAACAAAAATCATAGTCGCAAGGAATGTGATCGATATGTCCAAGGTTTAGAATTGGAAGGGAAAGTGAAAATATTCTCTAAAAGATGGTACATCTGTGCAAAGTGAGCGACCTGCATGTCCTCTCGTGGGACCCACATGTGGTCGCACTGTCCCAGAGCTCAGGCGAAGCACACTTGAAACCATCTTACCCTTATCATTAGAGTGTTAGGATCGCAGAGCCAAGTTCTGACGACTGATCGAGGCTCTAAGTGCCTCGGTTTGGTGAGCATAGGGTGTCCTAAGTGGGAACCGGAGCATCCTGGTCATAAAAGTGATAAGTTTTGTTATCAAATAGCTTTTTAGTTTGGTACCATTTGGGGGTGTATTTAGTTCATCTGAGTACTTCGAACTTAGTTATCAAAGGTCTGAAGATACTTGAAAAAGCATTAAAAAGTCCAGTGCGGTGAACTGGAAGACTGGGCACCAGATCTCGAAATGCGGTGCCCAAAAGACATGCAGGTGACAGTCACCTGTCTGCGCTCTGTGGGAGTTACCTTGACTCTACTTTTTGTGACTGTAAAAGGCAGGGGATGCTTCGCAGAAGAGAGTGAAAATGTTAATTTGAGTGCCTCAAACAGAAGGTATGAATTATGTATGACCACACAGGCACGAACCCTTAATTTAAACTGTGGTGATGTAATAGAAAACGTTGACTATTTCAATACAGATCTTTCGGAAGTTATTAAGCATGTGAATCTCTCCAGAGATTGTCAGAGTCCAGGCAACGCAGATGCAAAAAAGATCGAGAAAAAGTTTCTTTTTCCCTTTAAAAAACAGAAAAGTTTGACAAGGTAAATGCTAGTTATAAATAAGTAATGAAAACTTCCAGTGGAAAAGTACGTACCTAGAATTACATCCTCTTGTTCCAACTGTCAAAGCACCTCTCTCTGGTTTAATTTTAAAATTCATTAAAAGTGCTGTTTCCTTAGCTTAAGCATCACCATCTGGAATAAAGTTTGTTCTGGTATGGAATAAAAGGGAGACATTTTATAACTGAGGAGTTAGATTGAAGATTGCTAACTCTCAATTTTCATTCTAACAAAAAGAAGAAATGAGGTCTTAAGATTTTTATGAAGCAGTTATTTTCAAGTCTGGTATTTCTAGTCTGCAGTATAAACTTCCTAACATCCCATTTTCTTTTATAATGGAAGTACAACATGCATTTGTTGAAATGTTCCAAGCAGCAAGCACGCCCTGACAGGAGGTATGAAAATCCACAGGGCCGAGAACTTACAGCTGGAGCCTTAACCTGCACCCCAGTGAGATTAGCTGTTCTTTATTTCCCTTTTCGGACACCTCGGAAAGGCCTTTGCAAGAGTTGTTCGTGACGCAGTTCCTTTCCGGTTGGGATATAGAAAGTTATGAGAGACTATTACTCTACCCTAATAATAATAATAATAAGCCAGATAAGCTACAAGCTACAAAATCATAGTTTTAAAAAATCCACCAGAGAGCTGAGGACAGAAATAGGCCTAAATAAGCTAAAATCTGGGAAGCGATAAGTCCTTCCTAGGAGCAAGGAGAAACATTACTGCTTTCCCGCCTGGAAGAGTGAGAAGAATCCAGCGTAGACAGGATGCAAAGAGAAACCAGTAGCGCTTGTAACAAATTTGTAATGGCTACGTTCGGGCTGATAAAGTCAATTAGAATACCGAGAAAAGCCAGCCGCAAAGTGAGCCTATACGCTCACTGCTCTCTTTCCCATTGTCCCTCACCGAATGAATGTGGACCCCAACGGCTGGGGGCAGAAGGGCTGAGAAGGGCTAACTCTATAGACACGTAAAGGGTAATAAGACAATGTTATGAACGACTTTATGCAGTAAATTCAGTAAGTTAGATGAAATGGAACAAGTCAAAAAAACGCAACATATCAAAATCGACAGTAAACAAAATAGAAAGACTAAATAGTCCTATATATCTATTAAAGACATTGTGATCATAATAAAAACCCTTCCTAAAACAAATTCCAGGCCCAGATGGCTTCGCTGGAATACCAGCAAGCATTTTAGGAATAAAGATTACCAATATTTCATAAACTCAGAAAACTGAAAAGGATAAAATCCATCTCAACTCGCTTTATGAAGATCCTGATTCTAAAACATGAAATAGACATTAAAAGAAAAGAAAATTATAGACCGATATCCCTCTTGAACACATATGCAAAATTCTTAACAAATTAGTGAATTAAAACTAGCAATACATAGTACATCATTATCGGATGGAGTTTATCCCCATAGTGGAAAATTGGTTTAATAGTCAAATAATTAAATTCACCATATTAACACAATAAAGGATAAAACATATGATTCTCTCAGAAGATGGAGGAAGAAGCATTTGACAAAAGTCCATACATAAAAGAAAAAAAACTTACTAGCAAACTAGAAGTTTAAGGAAGCTCTTCCAGTCTAGCAAAGATTATTGACAAAAAACAATAGCCAACTTTATGATGAATTATAAAACATTAAACTTTCTTTTTCTAATATCTGGGACAAGAAAAAGACATCTGCTCTCACCACTTCTTTCAAACATTATGCTAGAAGTCCTGAACAGTAGCTAAGAAAAAGAAATAAATGGCATAGAGTTTGCAAAGGAAAAAAATAAAACTCTCATTTGTAGATTATACGTTGTGTACCTATAAAAACCCTATTGAATGTATAACCCCCACTACACACACACAGGTACACAAACTACTAGAAGTAATAAGTATTTAGCAAGATCATGAAGTACAAGGTCAGAATATCAGTTATATTTCTCAGCTAACGATAACCAATTTGAAAATAAAATTAAAAATGCCATTTAAAATAGCATGAAAAACCCGATACCTAGGAATAAAGCTAACGAAATGTATTTGAGATCTGTCCTGTGGCTACTGTAACAAATTTCCATAAGTTGGTGGCTCAGAACAACAGAAATTTATTGTCTCAGTTCTGGAGGCCAGAAGTCTGAAACGAAGTGTCCGCAGGGCGGTGTCCCTTGCAGGCTGTAGGGGGGAATCCGTGCCCGGTCTCTCAGGGTCCGGTGGCTGCCGGCGTTCCTTGGCTTGTGGCTGCATCGCTCTCATCCTCAATGCCGATTTCACACCTATCTCTGTCCCATCTTTGTATTCCTTCTCCTCTGCGTCTGTGTAATTTTTCTCTCCCTCCCTCTTACAAGGAAACATGTGAGCAAGTATAGTGCCCAACTGGATAATCCGGGATAATCAACTTAATCACATGTGTAATGTTCTTTTTCCCCCTTTGCTATGTAAAGTAACATTCTCAGGTTCTGAGGATTATGTTTTGATAGCTTTGGGGGCAATTATTCAGCCTCCTATACCTACAGACACAATATATTCAAGACTTTTACACTAAAAGCTACAAAACATTGTTGAGGGTAATTAAAGATTAGCTAAATAAATAGAAAGATACATCATATTCATAGGTTGTAATATTCACCATTATTAAGATATAGATGTAATGCGATCTCAATCAAATTCTCAGCAAAAAAAACTCTTAGAAAATTGACAAGCTAAATCTAAAATTTATATGTCAATGCCAATGATCTAAAGTAACCAAAATATCTTGAACAAGAAGAAAAATTTGAAGGATTAAAATTACTCAACTTATGGTAAAGCTGTAGTAATCAACATGGTAAGAAATTTGTATCAAGGTAGACAAACTGATTAATGGAACAAAAGAGACGGTCCAGATGTAGACATATACCTATATTATCAATTGAATGGCAATACAATTATTAAGTTAACTCAATAAGAAAAGGAATGTATATTTAAATGAATGGAAAAACAGCGCATACGTATAAAAATGAATATTAAATTCTAATTCACTTGATACACAAAAAGTGATTGCAGTTGGATCACAGACCTACATGAAAAAATTTTAACCTTAAGATTCTTGAGGAAAATAAGAATATGTCTTTGTGATTTTGCAGTAGATAAGATTTAGTAGAAAAGACACAAAAGCACAGATCATAAAAGCAAACAATTCAAACCGGACATCTTCAAAATCGAAAGTCTCTGCTCATCAAGGACTGCGTCGTGACTGAGAAGAAACAGTCACAATCCACGCATATGACATAGGAACCCAACCTAGAATGTGTTTAGATCGACACATAGAGACAATAAGCCAGTAAGAAGATGGGCAAAGTCTTGAACGGGTATGTTCCAAAGGAAGATAATGTCATGGCCAATATGCACATGAGGAAGGTGCTCCAATCACAGTTATCAGAAAACGCCAATTGCACCGCAGTAGAGTACCACTTCACACATCTTACCACAGCCAAAATCGAAAAGACTGCTAACGCAAAACACAGGGGTGATGTGGCACCATCTCGCCCATTCTCGGGGTTCGTGTGGAACTGGGCAGCAGCTCTGGAGAGCCTTTTGATCCTGTAAGGTAAAGAAACACATCTACCTACGACTCGGCAGTTCTACTTCGAGGTATTTAAACCAAGATAAGTGAAAACATAAGTCCTCAGAAAGAATGACACACCAATGTCCGTCACAGTCTGATTCACAATAGCCTCAAATCGGAAATGTCCGTGAACTGGAAGACGAAATCATGGGCCACCCCAGACAGCAGATCCTCACGCAAGGCCACTTCACTCACTGTGGCTCCCTTACCACCTCGAAAAGGTGCCTACAAATGAACTCTGTTTATATTGATTAGCCTGTGGTCAAATGGATTTTGGTGCACGTTGCTTCAGTTAGTCGCAGAAACTGTCGACGAAGTTGTGAGGACTTACTGTGTGTTCGTGCAATAAATGCCACTCAGCTAGGAAAAGAAACACTCCCATGACCCGCAGTGCCACACGCGTGTCGAAACCACTGCGAGACACACAAGAGAGAACGTGTCGTCCGATTCCATTCATACGAAGTTCTGAAACAGCAAAACGCGTCTGCGAGGTGGAAATCAGAGCGCGTCCACCCCACGTGGTGTGAGGACACCGAAGGGCACGTTGGGACATCCCAGAGGACAGAACGTTGTACGTCTGGTTCGCCGTGGTGGTCACACCACTGTGAAAACTCGTCACAGCCAGCACTTAAGATCCATGCATTTTATTCTTCTATGTTAATTGTATCTCGATTTAAAATAAATGATTTCCTTGGAGAGTTTGTTTACAGTACAGATTCTTAGGCCTCACTCCAGATACACTAAATTACAGTCTTAAGAAATAATTTGAATGAACATTAAATTCTGGAAACCAGGGCGGAAGCTATCTGACATTAGGCAGGACTTTCTCCTAAGTAAATGCACATAGACATCGACATTTCTTAAACAGGCATAGAAAACACTTAGTTTTGCACAGTGTGGACAATAAGAAGTGACAGCTGTTGGGGTCATCTAACTTCCTCAAGCCAGAAGGAGGAACGTGGTCCCCTGACCGGGGGAACCCACTTCTTTAGGGAGTGAATGGGGATATGAGCGAAGGCGGTTTGGGGGATGGACTTCGTCACCCCTGGGTTAAGTCCCGTGGGCCAGCCTGGGACCTAGTTGACGTTTATGTTAATTGCTAGTTTGTGACAACTTATTGAGAGCAAATGACTTACGGATGACCTGGAGAAACACTGTCGGCTTGTGAGCTGAGGATAGTTTGTACTGAAAAAAAAAAAAAATCCTTATTTACATGACGAATGAAGGAGAGAAGGAAGAATTAGTTGACTACAAGTTTTAAGCTAAATCTCCTCAAAAGTGGTCTTGCTAATACTCCGTAAACGCTCCCCATGATCCCCGCCGCAGGTCGGGAAAACGGGGTGCAGGGCCGCC
>NW_011889123.1:392023-402218 GCF_000151845.1 Pteropus vampyrus
TGGTGGCGGCGAACGCTGGGCCGCCGATGTCAGCGGGAGGAGCGGCCGTGGGTCACCCCGTCTCACCCACATCCTGAGGCACACAGCATGCCCACCCTCACTTACGAACGAGGGGACAGGACGCGGGAAAGCCAGGTATTTCGTGCGCGGTCACCCTTCGGTCACCCTTCGGTCACCCCTGCAGCAAACGGAAGCTCGCCCTGGCCTGTCCTCCCTCCAGCGCGTCTGTGAGAAGAATGGCGGGGCTGAGAGAGTGGCACCTGGGCAGACCGCCCAAAACCTTTCCCTGGGCATTGTCACGTAATGAGGCCGGGACGGTGCTGAGCCATCTCTCAGGTACAATCTTCGACCGATGAGAACAGTGTAGGAGTAACCCGTGTGTGACGATGACCCACCGGTGTTAGATTGGCGCCCAAGGACAAGTCTTCCGCGGGGTTCACGTCCACGGCAAACAATGGGGTAACACTGTTTACAAATGAAACGTGGCGATGCGCAGATTTCCTTTGTCCCATAGATGTGCGTACTGACAAAACTGGACGGTCGTCGGGTCGTCTGTGAATGTACTCTGGTTTTCTGTTTCGGTGACGACCCAACGCGTAGCCTGGGGGACACTGGGTCCTGGGGAGGCTTCAGGCCCCTGCGCCATGTCTTCAGAGCAGCCATCGGAAGTCAGCTCGGAAGATGCCCAGGACACTTATTCGTGGGTCACTGCCTCAGACGCTCGCAGTGCAGTTTAAAGCTCATCTATGGCAGACGATGAGGCATATTTATTGACGACTCTCGTGAAGAATTAAGGGCACTGGACACGAGATGCCGAGGAAATGCTGAGAGAAAACAGGAGGAGGGGCAGGAAGCCAGGGGGCGGCCAGGCCAGGCCAGGCCACGCCAGGCCGGGGCTCCGGAGGGACCGAGGCCTGAGGGGACGGCCCCAGGCCCGGCTGCCAAGTGTTTGCAGCCCAGGCACTTTCCACAGTATATTCTGAAACATTTGATCTTTGTTTTCTCTTAATTTTCTCTCCATAGATTTGATATTTAATAAGCGGACTTCTAATTATATCTCCTATATTGTAAAGTCCAATGCCAGTAGTTCTTGAACCTCTGTGGGTCAGGGACTTCTTTCAGACCGATCAATATGATGGACTTCGTCCCCCCTCCCCCCGCCACGCCCCGCCCCGCCCCGCCCCCCACAATGTGACTGCTCATGTACACACTTCTTCACACAGCAGGATTCTGAGGTCCCTTCTGGCCAATCCATGGGTCACCGACAGACCCGTGGACCCCAAATTCAACCCTCTTGTGGATCTTCTCCCTCCATTAGGATCCCGATTTCTAGTAACTGTCACCTACAAAAACTTTCATAGTGGCTGTCTTTCTTTGACTGTAACTGTCCTCCACAGTGGCTTCCTTCACGGTGGCTGTCCTCACAGTGGCTGTCCTCACAGTGGCTGTCCTTCACTGACTGTCCTTCACGGTGTCTATCATTCATAGCCATTTGTTGCTATGACCTTTCTTGACACCCAACTTCTCTTTACGGGCATACAATATATTTTAGGCACCTTTTTTTTTTCCCCTTTGCCCAAAAGTTTCTGCCCCTTCGCCCAAAAGTTTCTGGAAAATTGCTACTAATAAAAAATTATAGCCGCCCTCATTCTTAAAGGAATCATACAAATAAAACCCCATACAGCTTATTAAAATACACACTATTTGCCATACAACCTTTAGACACACACACTCATATGCATGTTTAACATTTGGATTTTATTACATATGAATAAGGATATACATGTCTGTTTTCCTTTAACTGCACATTCAGGCCACTTTGGTACAATCTAATTGATGCCGTACCTATGGAAAACACTTAAAATAGTTACCAACATGATCATATATGCCATTATACGCAAGAAATCTAAAAGGGAAAATTCTGAGGTCCATTCGTCCCTTTCACCCAAACCTGGTGTTGGAATTGACTCTACACTGTGACAAAGACATTCTCTCTCCCGCTGACTCCCCTCTCCCTCTGCTCGCCCAGTGCTTCAGCCGAATTTCTTCCAGGAAGGCGAGTCCCAACCATTGCTTTCATCTGCTCTTCCGAAGTCACTCAAATTTGACTTTACCTGGATTATCAAATCTATGTCACAAGCTCATCACATTTATTTTGTGATTATTTGAAGATGTCATGATTCCTATTTTCTATTGTCACTGACTTTTTCAACTTTTAGTTTTTCACTTGTAACATCAATTTCCCACATTTTATCTACTTCCTCTCCCAGGTACACACGTTTCATTCAGCGCGATCTGGAGGCGGGCAGAGGAAGAAAAAATGCTGAACTAAGGGCCAGGGACAATTAAGAGAAAATGTGTGCTTTAACTGTTTCTTACTTGATTAATTTACATCATTTTGGGGTAGTCCTGTCTTTTTTCCATGCTACGTTTCAAAGTCCGTTTGATATAAGCAAGAACAACTTTTGTCAGAGGATAAAGGTAAAAAGGTTTTAGTTTTGATACTATACGCTTAGTATCACAATTCAAGTGACATTCGACAAGCTCCCCGAAAAACAAGTCATGGCAACGACCATGGGCCGGGAATGTGCTACAGATAAAGCGCTGACTGAGGGAAACGTGCTTTTCCCTGAGTCCACGGTCTAGTGAGAGAGACGGGAGAAGGTGTAATAGGGACAGGGTCACCCAGGGAGGGTCACCTAACCGCGGACCAGGACTTCAGAATCACAGTGTCAGAACGGCCATGAGCTCTTCCTGGCCAGTCATCTTATCATCTCCCAACGGACTGGATCTTTATATAGCAATAAAAGTACACACAGATGGTTTACGTAAAACCGACAGTTTTACAGCCAAAATGTTTGCATTTTCCTCATCTACTTATGTCTATTCCTTCTTATTTCTTATTTATTTATTTTATTTTTTGTATACGATTATAGCACTTCGGATGTCAGAAACTAGATATTCACGTTGCACAAAAACTGTGAGAGCCACACGTAAAATACTGTCCGTGTTAGCAAACTCACCGGGAATTATGACTCGGGACCGGCAAATCTCTTCGCGGTCCTCTGGCTAAGAGCAGCCCGCTTACACCTCCCTGGAGAAAGATCGTTCTTAGAGATTCGATTTGCTGCATAACACACCACTGCGTGACTTGGTAGCCGATAGCAACGATTATTTATTCCATGCAGAGGGGTCCATGGAGCTCCTTTATATCGTCTGGACTTAACTCTAGGTTCCACACGGGTGGGTTCCAGCCTCGACCCCTGCTTCTCCACTGGGATCCCAGCAGAGGGCGCCTGCTGTTCTAGGAAGGCTGCTCCCAGTCACTGGGGGCGGGGACACTCACGACCTCCAGGGAAAGCATAGCAGTGGCCAGTGGCCGGGAGGGAAGAAGCGACTGTGGACAAATAGTGCTACCTGCCCCAGAAATAATGGAGCTAGTAGTGGCTGATGTGTTGTGGGCACTGGGTGTACGCGGCACAGCGAGGAAGGTCAAGAATCATGAAGATGGCGAACTTATCAGTAAAATCTTAGCAGCTTGGAGAAATGATCACATCGGAGCTGATATATATAAAATAGGTGAATTTTCTTTTTCTTGATGCATAGATACTGGTGGGAATAGATTGCTAAGTGGCCAATATTGAAAAAATGTCTTTCCCCCTACTCATAATGTGGCATGTTGTCACCTGTGTTTAAGTGATAATAACTTACAAGCTTTGCAACAAAACGGTTGGGGGTTACATAAAAGCTGAACAACCAAAATGTTAAATGATGCATAAAATTTATGATGAATACTTTCAAATAATACAGCAGCAAGCAAAGAAACTGAATGAGAGAGAAAATTTACATTATTCCTCCTCCCTGGAAACACTTCTTATATGCTGTTCAGGACTAGTTTAAAGTAAACAGCAATTATGGTTTATTTTTCAACTCACAGAAGAGACTCTTGATTGAGGTCTTTCTGAGCTTGTTAAATTCCTTTGTTCAGTTTTAATTTGAGAATCAAATTAAAGTCTTTGTGTCTAATGTAAGATCTCTGTCTTGTCACTCACCCTTCAACAACTTAACGCTTCTTCCATGTTACTAACAGAAGCAGTAGGTTTCTGCCTGAGTGGCACATCATATTTTTGCCATGTGGCGATGTGGCACTGTGAAGTTATTAGAGTTGATGCCTATACAACCCTGGCAGTTCAAGCTTCAAATTCTACAGAATAAACTCCAAGAGAAATCTTCAATCTTCTGATTTGCTTTCAGCAGTCTAAGTAATTCTACGAATACTAAGACAATCTTTACAAACTGTAGTAATGCACTGCATAACGACGTTTGGTCAATGACAGACCACATTTACGACGAGGGTTATAACGGAACTGAAAAATTCCTGTCACCTAGTGGCATCGTAGCCATCACACGGTAGTGCAAGGTGTGTTTAAGGTGTGTTTAAGGTGATGCTCGTGTCGACAACCCTACTGGCAGCCGTACAAAAATGTAGCAGATACAATTACTTACAGTACATAATACGTGACAATGATAACGCACGACTGTTATTGCTTTATCTATTTACTATACTATACTTTTTATTGTTATTTTGGAGTGTACTGTTTCTACTTATAAAAAAGTTTTGCTGTACAGAGTGCCACGTTACGGCTGTAACGGTCTCCTACGTCTCATGTTCATTGCGTCTCTTGATTGCATCTTCTCCTGCGTTTGTTTTAATTTCGTGTTGTTTTGTTCATCATGGCCCATAAATGTACAAAATCCACTGCTAAATGTATACTAAATCCATTGAGCGACTGACCTGCAAACCAAATTAAAAGCAACTAAGGATTTTGACAGGGGAAAATCACTGCTCACCAGGCAGGCACATCCCATCCCCCCACAGCTGCGATCCTGAGGAACGAGAACCACGTGCTGGAAGCCGCTAAAGGGTCTGCTGCACTGAAGCAATGAGACAAACATCGGAGAAGGGCCTTTATCAGACACGGAGGCACCGCCAACGACCTGGGCTGAAGACAGACACAGAGCGCATCCCTCTCGGCACCGTGACGATCACGCCCAAAGCAAAAACTGCGTCTGCGATGTTGAAAAAAAAGGCTGGACCAGATAATGATGTTGAATTTACTGCTCGCTCCAGGTGGTTTTAATGATTCAAGAATTGGCATTTACTACATAATGTGAAAATGAGTGCTAGCTAAGTGTGCGAGTCCTGATGTAAAGGCAGCTGAAGAATTTTTGGAAACTTTAGATAAGCTGATCATGGAGGAAAATTACTCGCCAGAGTAAATACTCGACGTGAATGAAACCCTCGTTCGTAAGGACGCCAAGTCCATGCCAGCTTTCAAGCCTTTTAAGGACAGAGTAACAATCTTGTTTGGAGCCAATGTTGCAGGCTACACATTGAAACCCTTTGTGAACTGGCACAGTGAGAACCTCAGGGCCATCAAGCATGTCAAGAAGCACACAGTGCCAGTGTCCTACAGGAGCAGTAAGAAGGCATGGGTGACCCAACTCCTCTATGATGCCCTCCCGAACTGCCGTGCCAGCAAAATGGAGGGACACTCTTCGGTGACTAACATACCTTTCAAGATTTTCTCCAGAAATATAATACTCCCAGACAGCCTTCTTTTCTTGTCGATCTTCATCCCGATATCAGAGTAGTGTTTACCCCTCCAACCACCGCCTCTTTGATCGAACCAAAGACTCGTAGAAACTTCTAAGGCCTACTGCCCGAGGAGGACCTGTGTCCAAGGACCTGTGTCCGAGGAGGCGCTGGGGCAAGTCTGGAAGAATTACAACACCTACGGCTGCATCAGAAGCTTGGCCTGGGCTTGGGATGATGCCGCCAGCAGAGTACAAATGGCATCTGAAAGATAACGCTCTAAAGGTTTGCCAAGGATGAGGAAGGTGCAAAAGTCAACAGGGCTGTGGCTGGCCTGGGTTGGATGAGAATGGCGATGAGGCATCCGCACAGGTGGTCCCTGAGGCACTGACTGCGAGCGACTGCAGCAGGAAGCCACAGCTGAAGAAGGGCCACGAGAAAGAAACTGCAGGAGGAGAAAAAAAAGACGCTCGAGAAAACTCACAGTGAAGGGGTTAGCAGATTTCGCAAACCTCAACAAGCTCCTTAAAATGTTTGACAACATGCACCCAACATCACAAGGTGTTCATTAATAAAAAGGAATGTTCGTGGCACATGAGCTGCTTACAAGCAAATCTATGATTAACAACAAACAAACAAGCAAACAGACCAAGCAAACCACCACGAACGTATTTCTGGACAGAGTGACAGCTCCTCAGAAAGAGCCTCTGCCAGGTCCTTTAGGAGGTGTCGTTGTCGTAGGATGACAGCCCTGTGCCTCCTAATGCCCCGGAAGACCTTCTAGAGCGAGAAGACGTGGAGCATGGGAGACGGTGACTCTGATGGCCGGACGCCGCGTAGGTCTGGACTAACGTGTGCGGCTTTGTCTTCATTTTTAACAAAAAATTTTAGAAAGTACAAAAATAAATAAACTTAAAAACAAAAAAGTTTACAGACTAAGGATACAAAGAAATATTTCTGCATAGCTGTACAATGTGTTTTTGAGCTAAGTATTATTACAAAAGAATATAAAATTTTAAGAATTAAAATGTTTAGAAAGTAAAACAGTGATGGTAAGCTAAGGTTAATTTATTATTGAAGAAAAAAATGGTAATAAATTTAGTGTATCCTAAGCGTACAGTGTTTATAAAGTCTACGGCAGTATGCGGACATGCCCGGGGCATGACGTCACCCTCACTCCCGGACTGCAAGCTCCATTCACCGTAAGTGAATTTTTAACTGTACCTTTTCTATATTTAGATACACAAATAATTACCATTATGTTACAACTGCCTACAATATAAAGTCACTTTAGCCACACTTTAAATGCCTAATTGCTACAAGTGAATAGTGGCTATGGTATTAAAGAGTGATGATGGAAAACATTACCATCATGATAGTAATTTCTAGATAACACTGATTTAGAGTAATGGCTTCTCTAGACCTGCCTCATGAAAGTGTACAACTAAGCCTTGAAAGAAAAGCTGATCTAACATTAATGAAATGCCTTCCAGAAGAAAACACAACACCCTTCAGAGGAAGAAAAAAATTTTAGATTCTCAATAATGCAGCCTCTACAATACATTCTAATTAAAAAATATTATGTTATGACAGAAATAACATCCATAATCAGGAGACAGAACAATCAGCTGATTAGACCCAGGAATGATAGAGCTTTTGGAATTAGGAGTAAGGGACTTCAAATGGCTATTGCAAATATACTTAAGGACTTAAAGGAAAATATGGACACAGCGGGTGACTGTGTGGGGAACCCCAGTTGAAAGATGAAAACTATAAAAAGTAACCAAATGAAAACTCCAGATGGGTGTAATGCAGATCTGACACAGCAGAATAAAAGACAGATTAACATGAAGGCAAGACATTAGAAACTCGTTGAAGCTGAATCGCATAGAGGAAAAACAAATATTGAGGGGAGAAAAAAAAAAACAGAAACTCAGTGACTAGTGGTAAAATAACATTCATGTTTTTGAAGTCCCAGAAGAAAAAGAGATAAAAAGAGATTATGGCAGAAAAAGCATTTGAAGAAATAATATCTGAAAATTTTCTAAATTTAATGAAAACTATAAAATTACACACCAAAGATACTCAGCCCCAATCAGGATAAATACAAATAAAATATACCTTGTAGTCAAATTTATAAAAAACCAGAAATAAAGAGAAAAATCTTAAAATTATCTGGAGGAAAAAAAGTCTATAGAATTAAACGATAAAATGAATGATAGATGATATATAATGAGAAGCAATATAAGAAATGAAAGAATAAAATTACACTTCTAAAATTAAAAAAAAAAAAAAACAGAACAAAACAAATCGTTCATTTCAATTCTATGTCAAAGAAAAAAATAACCTCCAGACAACATAATTTAATGGTTTTCTACATGTTTAAAGCTTTCTCTAAACAGCACTTTTATGACTTTGGAGGCGGCCTTTTTATTCAGACAGTTGCCTTTTAATTTTCACACACTGGGCCACGTCTTAAGACAACGTGAAATAGTTCTGATCTGTGGTCTCCTTAGTGCCCCACGGGCGTGTAGAGATAAGTGAATGCCGTCTTTTCTCGTTCCCGCAGAGAAGCTGACGCCTTCGGTAGTTCCCGTATGACTTGGTTTTAGGGTCTTCAGTATCCTAGTTATTCTCCTCTGGATGCATTTTTATTTTTCTTTATCCTTTTTAAAATAAATGTAATCCCAGAAATAGATGCCATTCTCTAAGTATCATCTAACCAGAGGAAACTGTGACATGAACCTTCCTCACGAATTATGCAAAAGTGCGCATCTGCCATAGCAGCATTATTTCGTGTAATTTGCAAAAAAAAAAAAACTGTTCAAATAACTATAATACTACTTATTTATATAAACTCATAGTCAGCTAAAACCTCTTAGTTTTTTCTTTCAAATATAGTTTTGCTAAGATACTTTTGCTCCTTTCTGTTCTTTTAAAATTAACTTTAGTTGTCCTAAGTGCTAAATCGAACATTGTTATGCAGTTAAATCCTATGAGATTTTACCCTCTGTTTGAATCTGTATTCTTTTTGAGAACTTATGTTTGCCGTGAACTCAAACTTTATCATATAGAAGAGTTGGAGGCGGGGAGAGACATTTGTTTTGTTTTTAATGTACAAGTTCTACATTTCCTCAGAAGTATTTTCTTTTCTTTTTTATGTGATATCGATGAAGAATGTCCATTTTAGGATACACAGAGCAGATACTGGGTCAGAATGTAAGACACTGGGAATTACTTCAGCAGCTCAATAAATCCAACGAATGTGGAAAAAGAGAGTTGATTTAAACTGTGGCCAACACTGTCAAAATTGATAAATTGGAAGGTCTCAGAAAGAATGTCTTCTAGAAATCCAGGCTTCCCTGGAACACATCAGTGTGTCTGGTTGAAAGGAAAGCAAAGAGACAAACATCTTCCCAGGAAATATTTCTCTTTCTTCTTTTATTCTGAGACTGTTAACTTGGCTTAGCTGTGTTTTGAACTGCTGTTAAAAGCATCTTCATCTGACAAAAGCATTTTTGTATTTACTGTACAGAGGTTTTCAAACGAGATTGATTTTTTTTTTCCAAAGGTGAGAAATAAAAATCAACAAAGTCTTCACCAGTTACTGCCGAGCTGTGGGTGGCCTCCACGGGAGCAGGCTCTTCAGTAACTCGTTGTCCGCTTGCCTGCTCCTGGCAGCCTAATTGCTGCACAGAGAATCCTCAGAGACCTCGGTCTGCAGAGCCCGGTGTGGGGTCCCGTTCTGTCACGGGAGGTGCTGTGCAGACACTGCTCTGGGCTCCGGGCAGAAGTGGTGACAGCAGCATCAGCAGTCGTTCCCTGAAGATGTGCCTCTCTGGGAAACTGTGCCAGGGACCGTGTAGGGTACTCGCCAGAATAAAATGGGGGAGTAATGCTCCCTAAAAGGATAAAATCCCACATCGCAGGCCGAGCTCGTACATTATGGTTTGAAGAGAGTATTTATATCATATAATTCCCTATGTTCTGCAGATGGTCAATTAACACAAGGACGGAGCTTTAAAGTATCTTTCTTTTAAGACAAATTTACATATAGTGAAATGCCCAGACCTTTTTAAAATTGTGGTTAAATATGCCTACGATAAAATTTACAACTGTGTTTCAGCTGCCCACATTCGAACCCCGTTACGTGTGCGGTTCTCTGCATTCATAGTGTTGGGGTGCACAGATCCTAGGCGTACAACTGAAAGGTTTTGGTTAATGCATGGATCTGTGAAACCAGCATCTCTTTTAGGATATTTACCTTTTTTTCACCCTGGAAAATTCCCTTATGTTCCTCAAGGGTAAAATTTAAGTAGTAACTTATTTTTCCATTATATGGTCTTTTTCATTAAAATGATTCACAAGTATAAAAAAAAAAAAATAACGAAAAGGATCACCCAGTGAGGTAAGTCAGGGACTGTTCTGTTATATTGAATCCTTAAGTGGGAAAATCACACAGCAAAAAATAAAATTCAGGAAAAAAAATGAGGTTTTTGTAACTGAGGTACAGCTAGAAGTTTCTCTTAGGCTGACGGAAGGAGTCTCGGGGTGCTCTCCCACCCTCTCTGCGCCCCTGTTTACAGCAGTGCGGACTCG
>NW_011889123.1:402268-404300 GCF_000151845.1 Pteropus vampyrus
AGAGAATCCTCAGAGACCTCGGTCTGCAGAGCCCGGTGTGGGGTCCCGTTCTGTCACGGGAGGTGCTGTGCAGACACTGCTCTGGGCTCCGGGCAGAAGTGGTGACAGCAGCATCAGCAGTCGTTCCCTGAAGATGTGCCTCTCTGGGAAACTGTGCCAGGGACCGTGTAGGGTACTCGCCAGAATAAAATGGGGGAGTAATGCTCCCTAAAAGGATAAAATCCCACATCGCAGGCCGAGCTCGTACATTATGGTTTGAAGAGAGTATTTATATCATATAATTCCCTATGTTCTGCAGATGGTCAATTAACACAAGGACGGAGCTTTAAAGTATCTTTCTTTTAAGACAAATTTACATATAGTGAAATGCTCAGACCTTTTTAAAATTGTGGTTAAATATGTCTACGATAAAATTTACAACTGTGTTTCAGCTGCCCACATTCGAACCCCGTTACGTGTGCGGTTCTCTGCATTCATAGTGTTGGGGTGCACAGATCCTAGGCGTACAACTGAAAGGTTTTGGTTAATGCATGGATCTGTGAAACCAGCATCTCTTTTAGGATATTTACCTTTTTTTCACCCTGGAAAATTCCCTTATGTTCCTCAAGGGTAAAATTTAAGTAGTAACTTATTTTTCCATTATATGGTCTTTTTCATTAAAATGATTCACAAGTATAAAAAAAAAAAAATAACGAAAAGGATCACCCAGTGAGGTAAGTCAGGGACTGTTCTGTTATATTGAATCCTTAAGTGGGAAAATCACACAGCAAAAAATAAAATTCAGGAAAAAAAATGAGGTTTTTGTAACTGAGGTACAGCTAGAAGTTTCTCTTAGGCTGACGGAAGGAGTCTCGGGGTGCTCTCCCACCCTCTCTGCGCCCCTGTTTACAGCAGTGCGGACTCGGGAGCCCACGGCGCCGCCCTCCGCTGGGAGATTTCCCTTTCCACCGGGGCCGAGACCACCGACTCCCGGGGGACCTCCACGAAGAGCCAGCAGGGCACCGGAGGACAAGCGGGGTTCAGGGTACCTTTCTCCCTGCTGAAAGCCATCTTACCCGGTCCGATGCGCGATCCTGCTGCGCCTGGGGCCGGGGACCTCCGCGTCCTGGACTGCGGGTTCCCGCAGGCGCCGGGCAGCACCGGCCAGCGTGGCCTTGTGCCCTGTGGGGGGGTCACGGTGAGAGGGCCTCTCCTGCTCCCCACTGAGCAGGTTCGGGAGATGCCAGTGGCCCCATCGTCTTGTGGAAATACTTCTGAGCTGGGGTGGAACAGGAAGGCCAGGGGGCCCTTCGTGGAGCTAATGGCCTCTCAGGGAGGGGCTCCCATTTCTGTCACCTGGTCTGGTGGTGATAGTTCTGGAAATTTGGGGAGATGCTGGCGATCTGGCGTGGTGGCAGGTGCAGCGGGTCGGGCTGTGAGCCGGCCCTTCCCATGGGCCTCGTCGGCTGTGGCGGGCGCTGGGGGGGCCGCTGGGCACTGTGAAGGCTGGACCTGTCCGGCCAGACAGCCCTCCGTCGCTGTCACGCTGCAGCGCGGGCCTCGGCTCCCTCCCGCCCGCCGCTTGCAGAGCTGGGTGGGCGACACTGCTCACGCTGCTGCTGTCCAGCCTGGTCTTCGGGGCTCCGGCCGCTAGACGGCCCCACTGAAGGGACCCAGGATCCTTGAGACGCGGCCTTTTTCTAGAAACAGGTACCCAGGTGTGCTGCGGGAGGAGGAGGAAGGAGGTCTGTCTGTCCACCACCCACCAGCCGGATCTGCAGCCACCAGCACGAAGCCCGTGGGGTCAGGCCGAGCCGGCCCCGCTGCAGGCTATAGCGTCAGGACACCCGCCGAGGGTCAAAGGGCATCAGGACACCAGCGCGGGTCAAAGGGCCTCAAGACACCTGCCGAGGGTCAAAGGGCATCGTCAGGACATCGGCACAGGGTCAAAGGGTATCAGGACACCGGCGCGGGGTCAAAGGTTGGCTTCCGGGAGAGAAGAGGACCTTCCTTTCGGATGGATGCACTGAGGAAATTGGGGGCTGCCAAGCCA
>NW_011889123.1:406745-409313 GCF_000151845.1 Pteropus vampyrus
TTTCCTAACATAGTTACATGGAACTTGATGGGGCAGACAAGTCACCCTGGCCGTTTCTTAATGTCGTCCTTAAAATGAAGGATGGATGTGGACTGTGTCATGTCACTTTCTTTTAATTTCTATGGTCTCTGCTGCGGGTCCTGTGGGACTGATTCTTCTTGATCTGAGAACATGGCAGGTTCTGGACAGGCTCCATGTGGTTCCAGTCACTTAACCCCCACCCCGCCCCGGGACCATGTGGGAACATCCCCTGGTGAAGCGGGGCGGTGGGGGCATGGGCAGGGGCCATTGGTATGGGCCGCGAGAGCCAAGCTGACCGTGATTGTTTTTTAACGTGTCAGCTTGGCTAGACCGCAGTCCACAGGTTTTCAATCAAACCCTAATCTAGATTTTGTTGTGATGGGGTTTTGCAGAGGTAATTAAAGGCTCTGATCATTTGACTTTAACTAAAAGGGATGATTCTGGATAGTCTGAGTGGGCCTGACTTATCACTTGGAAGGCCTAACAAGCAGGGGTGGGATTTCCTGGGAGAGAAGAAATTCCTTCTGCTCACAGCAGCTCCGACCTGCACCCACGCAAGCCTGGCTCATTGCGAACCCCCTCCCTGACTGTCTGACCTGCGGCTGTGCTTAAACAGCTTCAGTATCACCCATAGGTTGATTCTAAAATTTTAAGCTCGATGTAAGTAGCATTTAGAGATTCACGATGATGTAAACATTGCCTATTGCAAAGTTAAATAGGGAGAGGAAAGCCCTAGGAAAGAAACGGGGCCCTACAGGACCAGACCCGCGCCCCTTGATGGAGACCCTCCCACGCGCCCCACATTCTTTGCTGTTTCTTTTCCGTCAGCATTTTTTCTTCAAAGTGAATCCCAACGATGCTTTTGTTTTTCACTCGTCCTCTTTTTTTCTCGTTATTTTTTTTTTTTCTGGTAGTTCTAAATTTTTTGTGAGGATGCATGGTAAAGCCCCAAGCTCACAGCTAACAAACAAACATGAAGCCCCAGAGCGCCCGTGAGCTGTAAGATGGCAGCGAGCTACAGGAGCTGGAACAACCGGGGACGTGGGCCTGGGGTCCTGAGGAGCAGTGAGCCAAGTGCGGTAACGCGGGATCTTCATAACAAACAGGGAAAGAAGAAAAAGCATCTTTTACCACATAAGAAACATGCAGTACACCCCAAATGCAGAGTTTCCTGTTACACGGATGGAGTTTGCCTCATACTACAGGGTTTGTGTGCTTCCCAGTTACCTGAGAACTCCTAGGAGTCAGTTTGATTGACCTTTGATTTCGGACCCTGCCCCCCCAACACCCTCCAGCGCCCATCCTCCAGGCTCCCATCCCCCACCCGTGACCCTTACTCCCTTGTCGGCCTCAGAATTTGTCACAGTGTATGGCACAAAGTAGGCTCACTGTACTCAGTTTAACTATATCTCATTAACTACATCCTAAAAAATTGTTGCATTATTAAAGGAACAATTTACCCCCTCGCCTCTAAAATTATTTTTATTTATGGACATAAACTCTTTCAAACACAATGGCAATATCATACCTAACAATTTCTACATCTCTATAAGGACATAGCACTCGTGGTTATTCTTTATAAGAATATGTAATAAAAATTTATGGTAGGAACAAATTATAGCCCCTAAATTATTTAAAACTTGATTTTACTTCTCAAATTTAATCAGAGATATTGAAATTATTACAGCCCAGAAAAAAAAAGGGGGGGGCTTTAAGAGACTCTTCTTGCTGAAACTGTGATTCTAAATAAATAAATAAGCATCCTTGCTAACAAGGCTTTGAGCTATTCAGCGTAAAAATAGGCTTACCCCATTAAGATCATTAAACTCAGAGGCAGATTCTGAAAAGGGCTTTTGAAAATGGATTTCTTGCAAACTGTCATAAAATATTCATAGATGAAATAATTATGTGGAAAGATGAAAGGGTGATGGAAATGGAAGTGAGCCGACAGCAAAGGGAACCGGGCTGGACGGTTATGTGCACTCTTTGGGAGGGAGATTTCCAGACGGGGTTGGCATGAGGCTTAGCCGGAGGATCCGAGCATCAGCGTCTACAGCCCTCAGCGCTCCCGCCCGCTGAATGAGGGCAGTTACTTGACTGCGATGGACTTTAACTCCCACGTGGGTTTTGGCTCTTCTCTCCTTGTCGCTCTGCAGCGACAGGGCTCTTTGCAGCCCTGCGACGCCAGCACAGCTCACAATAAGTGTTGCTGAACGGGTCACTGGCGGCAGAGAAGGATACCATTCTTTGCTAAAGACCAGCACCAAAGATGTGCTATATTTTATGGTTGCACAGCTAATTCTGACTAGAATGAGAAGGATTGCGAAATTAACAAACTTATTTTACATCTGAATGTTTGATGGTGGAAGGCAGGGAATCCATTTCCAAAAGAACTTGGTCCGAGTTCTTCCTGCACGAAGTCCCCGTCTGTTTCCTAACGCCTTCTTAGCAGCTGGAAGCCCGCACTGGGCGTCTGCCCTGAATCTATCTGCCAGGTTCCTCCAATGCTCGTGACTCTTTTTATGATGCAATCGAGGCTTGGTGAGT
>NW_011889123.1:410955-427925 GCF_000151845.1 Pteropus vampyrus
TATCTTATGTCACCAAAGGAAAATGATCAAAACCAGAAACTTAGCGTGGACACAGTAGTAGAAACTCAACTATAGACCTCATTTGAATTTCACGGGCTTTTCTATTAATGTCTTTTTTCTACTTCAGCATCCATATAGGATCTAACATTGTCTGTGGTTGTCATTTGTCCATAGTCTCCTCCCCTTTGCGACAATTCCTCAGTTTTTCTTTTCTCATGACCTTGACATTTTTTAACAGTACTGGTCAGTTGTTCTGTAGAATTTTCTCAAACTGGGATTTTGCCCAAGAGTGCCACAACGACAAGGCCGTCCTGTTGGGCCATCGCAAGAGGTGCCCGACATTCGTATGCCTTATTGATGCTAAGGTAGTGTCTGCTGGATTTCTTCCTCGTAAGTTTCTCTTTTCCTTTTGTAATTAATGAGTGTCTTGGGGAGATACTTCGATACTATGCAAATATGCTGTTTCTATTCCTGACATTACCTCTAATTCCAGTCTCACGGGCTTCATTCCAGCCTTCTCTCATTTTTTATTTGTAAGGAATATATCTCCCAACATCGTTCTCCGGAAATGACGAACTCGGCTCTCATTATTTCATATATTTACTTATTTGTTCAATCCTAGTATGAACATAAAGTGGTTTCGGAATGACTAACCAATACCGCTAGGAGAAATAAAATCACTAATTAGGTTGCAATTCTTGCACAGACTTCTTTTTGTCTATAGCTTTACAATATCCGCTCAAAATATTGTTTTCCGGATTTACTAATTTTAGCCCTTCTCTTCCTCACCCCCTTCAGCGTGAGTAGGGTATTCATTTACTTAGTTTGCTATCGTTGGTATTCCATTGTGGGTCTTTCCTCGCTCATCCTGTGATTTTAATTGTTTATGTATTCTGTGGTAGGTGAAACCTTGCTAAAGTTCTGAGAGTCAGAGCTACACAGAAAGGCGGATTGTGAGAGTCGTCACAACCCGAAGCAGAGAGTTTCAAAAATATTTATTATTTTTACACTGTTTCCTTCTTTCCACCCGTTCGACCCTCACCCTCTGTAAGAAATTTCTGTCTCTAGTTTCTGGTTTACCCTTCCTGCATTTCTTTGTACAGATGAACAAAAACGTGTATATTTTCCTGTATCACTTTGTTTCCTACATGCAGAAGGGCCTGCTACAGGCAATATTTTGCACTGGACTTTTCTACGTAACAGTATTTCGCAGAAATCATTCTTTATCAATTCATAGAGATCTTCCTAATTCTTTTTTATTGGGGTATAGTATTCTATGATGTGGTTCACTATAGCTTACTTAATTACTCTCCTATGTATGGACAGTTAGGGTGTTTCCAATATTTTGCTATTATAAACAACACTGCAGTGAATAAATTTGCTCTTGTGGGACGTGGTTCCATAGTGTAGCGGTTAGCACATCTGCTTTACCTGCAGAAGGTCCCGGGTTCGTGCCTCAGTGGAGCCACGGTCCATGGTCTACAGCCATGCCACCCTGAACACCTCGATGTCTGATCTTGGAAGTTAAGCAGGTTTGGGCCTGGTTAATACTTGGACAGGAGACCACCTAGGAAGACCAGGTGCTGTAGGCATAAAAAAAAAATGTGTTCATGTGTATTTTCTTATGGTCGGAGGTACATCTTCAGGATAGATTCCTAGAAGCAGGATTGCAGGGTGAAAGGTGACTGCCTACTTCCTTACAGACTGTCCAACGAATGTGTTGTCACATTTTTAATCTTACTAATCTCATAGATAAGCAGTGGCATCTCAATGTTGTGCTGATGTGCATTTTTCTAATCATGAGTCACTTTGAGCTTTTTGACATTTGAGCTTTTTGGTGAATTTATTGACTCTTTAAAATAAGAATGGTATTTTCCATAGAACAGATCAGTGAGGAGAGCAGATTGCGGACTGGCTCAGAAGAGTCGTCTGGGGTCAGCCTGCGCTGCGGCCCCACGTGGAACACCAGCTCGTTCAAAGGTGAGGGAAATTTCACTCTCGAAACAAGTCGATGGCTGGAGTAAATTAACTAAGTTTTTAAGTCATAAATATTTCATAAATAAGCTACTATAATGACGGTATCAGACTCAGACACGTGGGGGACCCTGTTTCGATTCCCACATGTGACAAGGCTCGGAGCTGGCCCTTCTTCATGCAGCACAGATTCCGTGGGGACAAGCCACTCTGGGCTGGCATGTGGGACACTGCCATTCTGTGCCCATGTGGTCCTGAGTTCAGCTTCCAGGACTCGGATGAGCCTGTTTCCTGGATCTATCCTCCCAAGGGCAGATGGCAGTGGGCCCCACGGGTGACCAAGGGGAGAGCGAGGCGGGCCCAGCGCAGCTGTGCAGCTGTGGTCTGTGTGCTCGACCACGCAGGCCTCCGACGGTTTGCGATGGAGCGCAGGTGGGTGGGACCCGAGGCTGGCTGCGAGCTGGAGCCTAGCCCTTGTACCCACGTTAGTGACAGTCCTGCATTAAAGTAGCCTTTCGATAGTGCTGTGCTTTAAAAACAATTCTTTATTCGAGTACTTAAAACATCGATGATACAAGACACCTCCACGTCCTAACGCATGAAACGGGTGTAAGCTAAGATGCCCAGCATCCCAAACGGAGGGAAGCAGCGTCGCCAGGGAGACGGGCTCTTCGGGCAGGAGGGTGGCGGGGCGTCCACCGCACAGGGTGCAGGCAGAGCAGGTCCCGCCCAGCACCCACCTCCAGTGCCTGAGGCTGCAGCGGGGACGAGCGGGACGCGGGGCAAAATGAGTCAAGAACAGAGTGGAAGGTGCATCGAGTGTAGAAACGGTTCGTGCATTTGAGGTGCTGGGCTTTCTGTGGAGATTTTTAAACAACTTTATTGCGATACGATTCACATATGAGCACAGTTATCCACTTAAAATATAACGACCGATTCCATTCACAGTTACGCAATCACTGATGTGATGTAACGTCACGACATTTTCGTAGCCCCAAAGAGAAGCCTCGTCCCCCTCTGCTCCCTTCCACTCTCCAGCGAATTTTCATTTCAGTTGTACTTTTAAACTCTAGAGTTCTGCGCAGGTCGTAATTTTTTGTTGAAACCTGGACATTTAAATAAATTGTAACAACTCTGGTATCAGCTCACTCCTCCCGGGCCCTCACCCAGAGCTGGTTTTTACTGATGGGTGTTGTTCTTATTTTCATTGTTGCTGCTTATTCCTTACGAACTTTTCAGAACCGGTTCTGTAGATTCGGAACCCCCTGAAATGCAGAGCTCACACTCTCTGTTAGATTTTCTTTTTTACTCTTGTATTTACTTTTATGCCTGTTTACGGGGGGCCACCTGAGCCAGTGTGTTTCGTGGTCAGCTGGTGACCGGTCAGGTTTCCTCAAACCTCGCCCGTGTGTCCCCCACTTTCTCCAGGGTGTCCCTTGTGGCAGAGCAAATCCCTCAGCCTATGTGAGAGAGTAAGGCCGGTCGGGGCCGGCGGGGGCTGCAGCCTCTCCTCTCCTGGTCTGTCCTGGGGTGCACACAGCCTCGCACAGTGCAAACAGCCTTTTAGGCCCTAGGAACATGTTGGGGTGTCTTCAGGTTCCCTGTGCTCCCCTTACTTTCCAGGGGTTATTTTAAATGCATGGCCAGGCTCTTCTTGGCACCAACTGACATCCGGCCTGAGGCAGCTGCAGTGTCCCCAGGAGGTCCCCGTTGCTTTGGGAGAGCCCTGGGGTGGGCGCCTTTTATTCCTGCTGAGCCGGGCTCTGAGCGAAGTCGCCCAGCCTCAGTGTGCTGGGAACCGGGATTTCTTCAGTCTCTGGAAGTGTGGACGACGAGTCAGCTGTGCTGTGGGAACGCGGCTTTTATTAGAGCTCCAGACGTGTTCTGTCCTCCGACGCCTGTGAGACGGCTGGCATTTCCCGAGGCCACCAAGTGTGGCACCAGCAGGAGGAGGGGTGTGACGGGAACAGCCACACGTAAAAGTGCCACAGACCCCACTCTCTTACTGAGGTGCAGTCGTTTCTCTGGCATAAATAATTTTCAGTTTGTTCCGTGGCTTTGTTTAATTTTCAGGGTTTTAAAATGGTTGATTTAGGTTATTTTACCAGCATTTTCATTGTTTTTGTAAGATGATGGTCTCCTGAGGTCGTCCCCCCGCCATTCTGGAAGGTGATTCTCTCTGTGGTGTCGATAGGTACAGACAAAAATGGCATCAGGAGATTAGTCCCAATAATCCCAACATTAAAAAACAAACAAACAAACAAAACAGTGTAGGTGCCGTAAGTGTCAAGGGGATGGGGAGGGGACTTCTCGGTGGCAGGATGGGTTCTGGGGTCTCTGACTACGGTAATGGACATCGGGAGTCTCGCGGATGAACCATCTCTGAGCTAACTCTTAGAGGACTGACAGCTGTTCGTAGTTTCAGGGTCCATGGGTGGGGAACGGGCCTCCAGGCGAATCTACTAGCCCACCCGAACCTTAGCATACTTCAGTTTGGGGAGATAACGGGGTGAAATACACAGGTGTCTGTGGTTCCTCCTCCGTGTAACCCTCTTCCAGTGCTGAACACTGAAGTGCTCTACCACTTGGGGAGGGAGTTCCCAGCTGGTGGAGACTGGTATTCCTGGGTGAGTGGTCGAGGCCCCCCCGTTTCCATCTCCAAGCTGGAACAGTAGAAAGGGATCGTTGGTGTCCACGCAAGTTGTCTGAAACTTTAAGGGTGACCAGAGACATGGCATTGGCTAAGAATGTGTTCGTTTCTATAATCAGGGCCGCTGTTCTAGGGGCATTTGACTGCAGTTGATTATATTTTGTATAGTCAGAATCCCACATGGTAAGGGCAGACAGTGCCTTAGGGTGAAGAAGCTCTCCCTCCCTTAAGACAGGAAGTGAGTATAAACAGGGCCTCAAGACACTGAGCGCTGATGCGCCCGGCCGGCCCCACTGTGCCAGAGCGGGCTCCTGTCGACCTGTCGTGAACGGCCTCCAAGCCTAGGGTGTCCCCTGCCCTGTCCTAGTTTCCCTTCCCCACTCCATATTTTGAACTTGGGTTAGATTCTAATTATGCTTTGGAATTTGGAGTCATAGGTCAAGTTCATTGCAGTGGTATAAAATATTTTACCAATGTAGAGGTAATGAAAAATGGAGGCCTCATTTCCATAGGCCATTTTTCATCTTCTTGGGAAAATCTCAATACAATTATGATAAAATTAAGGGTCAGTGAGATTAATAGAGCTGTGTGGCTGGGTCAGTTTGGCTCTCGAAATGGCATCGGCGCACAATTTCCCTAAAGACATGGGAAGCACGAAATCCTAACTTACCTTCTCGCGGGAGGTCGCCTCCATTTGAATTTCATTTCACAGGTTGCAGACCAAACATCGACATGCAAGAGTAGTCTGTCTCTTATTTCTTTATTTTTTTGTTCTTCCAGATAATACTGAGTTTCTGCTATGGTTTTTAACTAGTGATAATATATCTCTAGATTATAAAAGGCATTGGTTTACTGGTTAAGGTAATTTTGGCTCGAAGTAAAAGAACATCACAACTCAAAAGACATACTATCTCATAAGAACAAATATTTCTTTATAAACGAGAAGGTTCACGGTAGGACAGGCCTTGATGTGCACGCGTCTCTTTGGTGGAGGGCGCCATCTTGCTCCACAGGTCACCTGCTTGGATGTGGAGAGAGAAACAGGCTTCAGTTTGCTTTCCTGGCTGCCTCACGCCACACTCAGCTCTCCTTCTTGACCACCCCGCTAAGCTGCAGGGACTTCCTCACCAGCTCCCTTTCCCGGTCTCTGGTTAAACCCTAAACCATCCCTTTTCAGATATTATTTCTCTAGCGTCACCTAGAATTGTGGGCAGTTGAATCCCTACAATAAAGTCCTTATTCTGTGACTAAGGTAGCTTTACTTCTCTGAATGACCCTTAAAGGATGGAATCGTCATTGATGTGTGACTGTCCCCTCATGGCTGCTGTGGGTCCAAGCATCACAGGGAGATGTGATGACAGGTGGCAGGAGAAGGGGGCCTGGGGTGGCAGCCACCTCCCCGAGGTGCCTGGTTTTGTAGAGAAGGTTGGATATCTGAGCAAAATCGGGACCGGCGACAAGGAGGAAGGAGGTGATAGCAAGCTCGGACTTGCTCTCCACGTCTTTTGGGTTCTGAAAATTTGAAAGTCTAGGACACATGAGAGGCTAGGAAGCGGGTTTTGAAAGGGCGCCATCGGCTCCAGCAGAAGGTGGCATAGCCGCAGAAGAAGGTGGAGGAGGGAGACTCGCCAGGCATCCAGGTGAGGCTGATTCGGTTCAAACGAAGAAATGCAAGGAAATCCGTCTAGAAGATTTCGCCATTTTAATTTCTTTGGTAACTTAATTTCCTCACTGAATGAATTCTTTTACTTGAAGATATTTCTCCTACCCCCCAATTTCGTAAAAAGAAAATGAGACTTCCATTTTAGGAAATGTTATTTTTCTGTAGGAACTTCATGTCAGCAGTTAATACTTTTCTAACTTAAAGAAAACATACAGTGCTGGACTGCCTTGTGGCTGTCGTCATTTTTAGTGAATCATACTGGGCAACATAGCTGGCTAAGTGAGCAGAAGGAACTAGACTATAGATTGAATTTTTGACAAGCTGACAGTATAGCCTTCGAGTTAACTTCATTACTATCTCTTCCTAATCCACAGGGAAATCTTGTAGCCTGTGAAGAATTCCTACCTCCCTGGTCCCGGGGGGATGCATGTCGGGCCTTCTGGCACGAGGAGGCCACCACCTTGCATTGCTTGAGGGGCCGCCATGCTTGTCTGGCCAAAGGCTGACGCACGTGTGTCTTGGGACATGGGCTGACTGCTGGAGAAGTGCACCTTTTCCTTCTCAAAAAAAGAGGATTTACTGATAAGAGTACGAGTCATGTCTGCAGCAGATAGAGTCACCTTAGAACTATTAACATTTTGGACCAGGAAATTCTGTGTTGCAGGGGCTATCCTGTGAATTTTAGGGTACCTGGCAGCGTTCCTGGCTTCTCCTCACTAGATACCAGCAGTACCCCATCTCCGTCGTGACAAGCAAAAATGTCTCCTGACATGTCCCCAGGGATCAAACTTGCCCCCAGGTGAGAACCACTGAATTCACAGGACAAGTGCTTCTGAGTACGTTGATCTCTTTGCTCTATGTGGTAAAACCGTGGAGGGAAGCCCAGGGCCCTTGAGGCCTGGCCCTATTCTGCCTGCGGCGGACACCTGCGGCTATCTGTCCCAGAGGCGACAGCACCTCCTTCCTCAGTGGCCAGCGCTCCTGCTGGAGGCCTTTCCCGGATTCCCTCACAGATGTGGTGGCCATCGAGGTGTAAGTGGAAATTGCCGGTTGGGCTTCCAGCTCCGCTCATTCAGGGAAGTGATCAGCTGCTGATGCTCCATGTCCTTTCTCCCATCCTCCTTCCTGTGTGGGATGCGGACATGATGGCTAAGCTGCCCCGAGGTGTTCTGGAAGGTGGAAGCCACGTGCTAAAGATGATACTGAAGAAAGATGCGAGTCACCTCCCTAATTGCCGTGGACCGACCCCCGGGTTGTGGGCTGTAATAGAGAAATGAAAGCCATGCTTGTATAAGCCTCTGTTATTTCTGATTACTTTACAAGAAGTAGATGCGATTGTAAATGGTTCCATTTCCTCTTTTTACGGAGGAGAGCTTGGAAATTTGGGGTTCTCGGGCCCCGGATGTAGTAGTTCTCTGGTGTTAAGATCAAGACTCAGACGAGAAAGAGGAGGTCCTGCCTGCATTGACGCCTCACTTATACAGTCTAGCCCCGTTTACAAAGAGGGGCCCAGGATTCGACTATAAGATTTTGTTTCACTAATAATGAATTCATATTTCCAAATCTCATTTTCATTGTTCCCGAGGAGCTGCAAAGAGGAAGGGTCAGGCCAATGGAGGGGTCGAGTCCTTCTAGAATCCTTGCCTCCGACACTGTCCGAAACCATCGAGAGATCACATCTCGCAAACACCACTTGGTAAGGCACGAGGACATACGGGAGCTTGTTATGTTCAGGAAAATCAACGATTTCTTTATAACTGAACATGAGATAAAATAGGGAGAAAGCGAAGAAATATGGACAAAAGACTGAGGAGGTAGGAAGTGAAGGGGAAAATCACACATAGAAAGGCTTTCAAGACACACTAATAACATTAGGTGAACGATTGGGATGCTCGAAGACTTGAGCTAAGAAATTGAGATAACTTGATTTTCCTTTTCAGAGACTACTTTGGAAGGAATTTGGAAGAAGCAGGAGAATAAAAATAAACCAGAAGCAAATCACTGAGGAGGGCACGAAAGTCTACAAAACTTTAATGTGGACAGCAGTGGACATGGGGAGGGGTTCAACTAATGGTTCTTGGTCCCGAGCCGCATTAGAGCCACCTGGGAAGCTTCAGAAAACACCTATGTCGGGCCCCACCCTGACAGTCGCCTGGTCTTCTTCACATTTTCCCGTTTTCCACCCCACGTCTGTGCAGCCTCCCAGTTATCCGCACCCTCGACGGATCGGCACATCGTTCCAGTCAGTGAAGCCACCGTGGAGCACGGGGGACGCGGAGAGGAAAGCGGTCGGAGGAGCACATGGCGATTCCGAGCGCCATAACTTTTACTCTCGTCTTATCGGCCAGAGTGGCTTCTGTGGATTCACCTTCCTTCTGCGGAGGCCGGAGACTGTAGTGTAGCTGTGTGAGGGAAAAGAGGCAATGAGCTCGATGACTGTTATGGGGGGAATCATGTCCCCTGAACTATATATTGAAATCCAAACCCCTGGGACCTCATAATGTGACCATATCTGGAAATAGAGTCATTGTAGATATGATTAGCTCATTGAGGTCATACTGGAGGAGGGCGGGTCCTTAAGCTGAAGATGGCCATGTGGCGACTCACGGGTGGAGGTGATGTCTCTATACGCAAACGTCAGAGCCATAAGCATCAAGGAAGTTTCTCCTCTACAGGTTTCCGAGGGAGAACAGCCTGCCGACATCTTGATTTTGAACTTCCAGCCTCCATAACTGTTAGACGATAAGTTTCTGTTGTTTTAAACCATCGGTTTGTGGTAATTTGTTACAGCAGCCCTTGGAAACTAATATGATGAGTTAAGCTAATTGGCACGGAGCCAATCTCTGTGACACTGCGTTTGTCATCGTGTTCCAAGGGCTACGGAAACATAGGTCACAGGTTAGACCAAACCGACAATGCAGAGAGCAAGGCTGAGAGGCAGCGGCCTCACCGCTCCACCGCCCAGGCAGGCACGGGCCCCTCCCAAGTTCTCCACGACATGTTGCCACTTTAAGGACCTGCGGGACCCAAGCACGACTCACCTGGGATGTGTCTGCTGTCCAGCTTCCTGACCACAGAGAGTTCCGTGTGTGGGAAATTACAGCACAAATAACATAAGAACAGGGGCGATAATGTCTGTGTATACTAAGTAAATCCAGTTGACGACAAAAACAAAAATAAAACAAATCCCATAATGACCCGTGAGAGTCTTTGCCCACAGTTCACAAAGGTGAACAGGACTCACTTCACTCCTTTGCCCCGGAGCTTTTGGTAAAAATAACTTGAAAGATAAATCCCTATTCGAATAGGAAATGTAGTAAGTAACCAAAACCATAAAATAATGAAGAGAAATTCTGAGCAGTTCTAAACAACTGTGTTTTCCTGCCTTGCAGAAGAAAATAGTCTATGTACTTTTAAGAAATAATATATATTTATTTAAAATTTTAAAACTTTAAGATGGCTTATTGAATTATATATGTCCTCTTCCTAAAAACTTATTACGCGTATGATTTTAACCAACCTCCTTATAAAATAGAGAAATCTCAGGGTATCATTTAGTGAATACTAGTTATCTTTCTATATTAGTCTGAGTTAATCTTTCCTGAGAAATTCATTTCAACAATATGACCTTTCTGATCACAATATTATTTTGGCAATTCAAAATTCAATGACTCATTGAGAAACATCAGGTTAGTGGTGAAATGTATTTAACCCTTAAGTTATTTTTTCTCCAACTGAATATTTTATACAGAAAACAAAAATTACTTTAGTGTACACTTTCTTCATTTCGGTGACACCATCTGATTATTTCATGTGAATTATCAAATGGCATCTAATTTCAGTATTAAAGGTATTGTAATGCTCAATGAATAAAGAAAAGGTAAAATTTTTAATTATGTGGATGTGAGTTTGAATTCCTAACGCTTCATTTAGGAAACTATAATAATTCGGGTAGCTCCAGAATAGAAATGCACGCACATGATACTAACAAACAGTACCACTACCTGGCCTGGCTTCCACGTGGCCGGTGGCCTGGATAGACCGTGTCGCAGACACACACCTGGGACTCTTGCTCTCACGGAGTACATGTTGGCGCCACCTGGCCTGCCCTGGGGTTGACATAGCCACGTAGCCGCTGGCCCTTCGACAGGCTTCGTCTTCACTGGGGTGTTAAAAAGGGCTTGTCCTTCTCGTTCCTCCCTGGGACCTGAGCGAGCACTCTGGAGGGACAGAAAGGCAATGACTGGGGAGGGGAGTAAAATGGAGACGGGGTCGGGAGAGGAAGTGGGTCCCCGCCACGCGAGCGGTCCATCAGTCCCGCGAGCTCCGGAAGCTCTGTGCCATCGACAAGGGCCTGCAGGTTTGATGTCACCACTTCCCTTCGCTTAAGGCAGTTTTCTTGCATATTTGATATTTTGATGCTAAACAACACTTTGGAGAACACAGTATGTATATGGATGAGTATGTGTTTTGGAAAATGAGCATCATGTGATAATGTCTGTATGTCCAGGTAGGCCTGTAACAATGTACTTTCTTCCTATAATGTTTAAACGTATTTTGTCACTGAACTTTTTTCTACTTAATTCCTCCCCAAAATGATTGGAACTATTCTGAGGAAACAAGTTCTCTGTTTCTTATGCCTCTAAAAACTGAGCACAAGTGTCCTACGTGGCAGGCTCTCAGCATCTCTGCTGAGTGGACGACATGTTTGCACCCCGCTTGGCTGTCTGTCAACGTCTCGTTGAATCGCATCACAGATCCACAGGGCCTCGGGTCTGTGGGGACCAGCTCACCTCTGCGCTGTGTCCTTGGCTGTCATACCGGCAAGGTAAGCAAAATGTTTTTATTGTGGGAACCACAGCGAACACGTGATCCAGCCTTACGGTATTCAGGGAGAAGATGCCCAGTCGTTAGTCATCTCCCCAGAGTCTGACCTTGACCAAGCCACTCTCCAAAATCTCAACACAATTTAATAGCTTTAAATACTTTCGCTCACACTCCTTAGTGTGAATAAAAATAACCCCAGGAGATGGTCTTCCCCACATTCAACTCCTTGTGCAATGAAAAGCCCAACTCTCTGATCCACCGTCCGTGGAATTTCTCACAGCGTTGGCTCGTTTAGAAGACTTGTCTGTCTTGATATGTGACAGTAAATCATTTAAGGAAAAATTAACTGCCTCTTCAATATATCGGAATGTATTAACTATAATAGAGATTTTCCTCTAGTTCATTCTGGAGTTTTGGTTATAAAAATAAGTAATTGTGGACCTGTCATTGTGTGTATTGGTTTAAACTTTGCTACAACAGAAACCAGGGTTCAGTATATGTGTATTTATATATTTCATAAGAAATAATTTGTGTATCTCTACAAAGCAGCCGACTCGACTGGATCCCAATTATGAGAAACTGTAAATGTTAAGCTCTTCTTATACTTTTCCTCCAGAAAAGAGTTACTGGATCTAGTTAAACAATATTATACTTTTGCCACAGAATTAATGACTTAATAGAGGAAGGCATTAATTATTTTAGAATGTTTAAAAAAAATAATAGAATTTTTGAGGTAAACTACCACTTGGTATTCTTCTAGTCTAAGCTCCTCGTTTGAGTAGATGGGAAAATAACTCCAGGCTGCAAATACTCGGTGTGGTCCCATGGCCAGCGCAGCAGGTGCACAGGGCACAGAGACGGAACCAGGTGAAGGCGTGTGGTGTGGGGAGGCGGTGGGTTAGAACCAGGAGAGCACAGGACGACAGAGAGAGGCGGCTGCGGTGACAGAACAGGGAGGCCTTCTCATCGGGTGTCTGAAGGTGACTGAAGGGTGGCTGTGTCCGTTAAGGGGGCTTCCTGCCTATCCAACCATGTGAAAGAAACGAAGGTATTTAAATTCAGTTTGAGTTAAAATTAACTGAAGTGAAAATTAAGTTCACTTTTAAGGGTAAAAATCCAGCATTTTCAATAAGTAAAGAATTATTTTTTAAGCGGTAAATCTAGCTCTTTCTCAAAATAGCAGGCTCGTGTGCAATACATCGCTGTTTTGGAAGGTGATTCTCGCCCGCCGTGTGCACCACACACCAGCGCTTTGACTGGCCTTGTAAGTCGTGACGCAGTTGATAAATGAACAGCCCGTGGTAGATTCTGGAGGTGGGTGGAATGGTCCAGCTGGGAGCAAGTATGTGGTGATCCATCAGCTTCGCTTCTGGTTACCTGTCCACAAGGAAATGCGGCATATCCTTGGGATGTATCCACACACATCCCCAACGAAACACAACAAGCCGCCCCCCGAGGAGCTGCTCAAACAATTCACAAAGAAACATGACAAGCTGCAGAAAAGTGTTTAGCGGTGGGGAGGAGAGGTCAGATCCCAGAAAATGATCCCGACCAGGAAAAAAACAGGAGAAACCAAACGAAATCTGTAGTAAAATTTGCATAAACCAAACACACACACATAAACTCTACATGTTTTACAGATTCAATTGTACATACGAAACATATTAGGCATTTACCTCCGTCTGGAGGGGTAGGAATGAACAAACAATTAATGAACAAGTAAACAATATTTCTAAGGCAAGAAGTGCATCTTGCATGCATGAATGATGATTATCTGCAATGAATTGAGGACTGAGTTTTGTTCTAAAATCTGTATCCGAAGTCAAAAGAATGAACGGAAGGGAGAAAGAAAGATAGAAGGAGAAAGGGAAGATAAGAAAAGAAAGAAGGAAAGTGTTTAGTTGCACATCGATGGATTCTTTGTCTGCGGAATGGGATGAATTAAAAGCTGCCAAAAGTCCCGTGGAATTTTTCAGTGTGTCGAGCAGCCGGTCAGCTGGCTGCGATACTCACTGTCTCTCTTCCTTGCTCTTCTTCTGCCTGTCTTCTTCACATAACATAAACTACGAATGATTCTCTCTCAGTCGTTACTGAGAGGGAGAGAGAAGGATGTGAGAGAAGCCATGTGAATCTAACGTGGCGCCTTTTTTTTTAGAAGTGGGTTTTGCCATTTGCAGATATGCTAATATTCCAGATGTGCTGCTACATTTTCCAATTCGCTAAAACTCTGTTTAACACTTGCCATTTATAATGGTTAGAGAGTCTTTTTACCCTATTAGAGGACATGCCCATGTACAGCTCCAAATTAACATCTTAGAAGCAGACCTTGGCTTGTTTAGAAAATTAGAGATACAGCCATGTGCTTGCGAGCTCTGACCACACAAAATGAAGCACACTTAAGAAAATTATTTGGAAAATTTGAATAGAAAATGTGATGGTGGGTGTGGTGCCCCGCCCTTGTCTTCCTCAGGGTGGTGATGCCGCTTCCTCTCTGGTCTTTGCCTGGGTGAAGGGGCTGCCCGCCCCCCGGGAAGGTGGCCCTTCCCACGACGGTCTGCATCCAGTGCCTGGTCCTGTGAGGCTGAGTCTCCGCACCTCGGGAAAGATCAACTCGAGGTCCTTCCCGGCCCCGAGCTTGCTGTGAGACCTGCTGAGGCCTTCGCTGCAGCCCAGTTCAGCCTCCTCCTCTGCCCAAGCTCTTCCTCCGGGTGTAGAGCGGGCAGGGTGCCTGGCCGGTCACAGCTCCTGCATCTGAAACTCCACTGTAGTCTCCTGCCCCGGGGGGAACCCAAACAAAGGCAATAACAAAAGGGTTTCTCAACGAAGGCAAAGAAACATTTGAGACGACGTGATGCCCTGTCCCCGACACTGCCACACTAACCGCAGTCCGGGAAATAACAATAATCACAATCGTAAGCACGATACCGCCGATAACTGAGCGCCCGCTTTGTGTCAGACACCAGGTTAAACACAGGAATCACAGAGACCAGTCGGGCACGGGTCTTGGCCAGGAAAATCTTGTGATGAGTGCAATTTCTTGACAATTACTTAACGCCAAATTTTCTTTTATCTATGTATGTATGTTTTTGATATGACGGTCCTTATTTAGTCGTAAGAATGTTGAGACCGTCAGCAAATATTCCCTGGAATATTCTAGTAGATTTCACAGCCATCTTTTAAAGACTGGAATCAGTGGAGAAGATGATGGAAAAACTATATTATCTGGAGTAGATAATCCAGAATTTATTTATTTTTGCCGGTCATGACGTGCTTTCAAATTACTTTGCATTTAGCAGGACCCGTCAGCTTAGGTTGCTAAGATGCAGGCAAAATCTTCGAAGGAGCAAAATGTGTAACGGGATGAATAATTCAGAGCTGATCAAGGCTGAAATGTTTGCATCAGGTTTTCTGCCTAAACTTGCGCACTTTAGAATGCTCTGCATTGCGGAAGAGAATTCCATCGATTTTCGTGTGACTTCTCAGGAGGATTTGCTAACACAAGTATCTCGCTAAGAGACAGAGAGGCCGAAGAGCATAAGGAACTTATAATCTGGTTGCCGTAAAAAAAAGATCTAACCTAGAACACCTGGAACATGCTCAGGAAACAAGACATGACAGTCGGTGTTACAGCTTCGTATTGTAAACACGAACTAGTCAAAGATGCATCCTGGTGAAGACAGAGCCATGTCAGTTCATCGGCAGAACAGGTAACAAGTTGGTGGCCCCCAGAACCCCTGGAAACTATGTGGGGCTTGAGCTGGTCTTTCTTCAGAAACCACAGGTGATAACGGGGTGACGGAACTGGCCGAGATCATCGGCCACCACTGCTAAGGGGAGGTAGGGACTTGGTGGCACAGTGAGGACGGAGAGGGATCTCTGAGATGCAGGAGACCCCTTCGTCCTGTGTCGGCCACGCTCGCCAAGGACACAGGCCCTTCAAGATTGAAGGCTGTGATCATCCCACCAAGAAAGGAACCACGACCAGCTAATCCTGCTGAGAGCAAAGAAAACGTAGCATGAGCGGGAGCAGCGAGGTGGCGCCTTTTCAACACTACGAGCACATGTCCGGCTTCAGAAACGAGGGCACAGTAGTGACGAGAGGGAGGGAAACTCCCAGGAGTAGCGGAGAGTGGCGTCTGCGCGCTCCTTCTACGCGGGGCACCGCACTCCTGGGGATGTCGCGCGCCAGCGCGTGAAGTTTTCCTATCCCTTTCCTCAAGTTCACCTTGAAATCAAAGGCTGTAACAGCTTCAGAGGCCTGTTTCGCGAAGCAACACCAGCAATTGGGTGCTGCCAGAATTTTCGATGCCGATTATAATCGGTGTTTGGCTACACGCTTCTTCAGTCGGAGCCAACATTTTGCCTTAAGTAAACAACTCAAACCTCCAGCCAGAAAACAAAGGCACAGAAAAGATTTCCCCCGCTCCCATCTTACTCAGCTATGAATCTCTGTAATTCTTTCTGAGAGTCTGTTGTATCAGAGACTAGAGGTCAGGCTGGCAAAACAGGACACTATTTTTATAAAGGTTATCGGGGCACACAGCAGTCAGTTGCCACAATACAGCTTTCAGGATACTGGCCTGATAGCAACAATAATACATTATTTCCGGTCGGCAATGGCGGCCAAGATGCTGTCACCACGCTAGCAGGTTGAATCTGTGGGCTCTTGAGTTTGGAATACATGACTCTAAAAGCTCTGAGGAATGTTAATTTCTTCTGTTTAATTTCTAACAGAGAGTTTGAACATGTACTTGACAGGAGAGATTGCTAAATTCAGTCCAGCAAGAAACAATTGTGCATGCTTTAACAGGCAGAGGAGAGGAGCATCAATTATCTCTTTGTCATTCACGGCTCTGCTCTGAGTTGGCTCAGGATTCCACAGTCCTCGTCATGGATGCCTTCGCTCCCCCAGACATTGTGTGCGAGAACCTGGGATTCTCAGGAGATCGTGATGACCGCCAGTCCTCGGCGCTCTCCAAGGTGGCGGCGTGGTCCCCACGGCAGCGATGGGCAGGATGCCGGTGTCGGATGGTGGTCTGGGCCTCAGCGGCGCCAGCCGGCTGGGCGGACAGGGCGGAGGGCGCTGTCTCAGGAACGAGGCTTCACGCAGTCGGCCCAGACTTTTTACCTCCTCTCAACAACCGCGGTGGCAGGGAGACATCTTTTTGGCGAAGGGTAAAACTTTGCTAAATGTAAGATTTCTTTCCCTTTCTGGAGACGGATGGTGGAGATGTTTGCGCAAGAGAAATAATACCACCGAATTGGACATTTAAAAATAGTTAAAATTATAAATTTTATGTTATGTCTATTTACTATAACAAAAATATTTTTTCTTTCCTCTCCCTTTTCCCAAACAACAAAAATAATGCACCTATTTATGAAAACTGAGTGAGATAAAACGCATTTGAAATGCTAGAGATAAATTTTTGTCTGTTTAGGCTTCCAACCTAGTAGGCACTACGGAAAGTCTGAATTTTATGCATCTCGTTTTTTTAAAAAGTGGAGATCCATTTCTCTTCCAATGTTATGCTATACTTTATTGTAAAGATCGAAACTCTAACCAATATAAATTTTTTTTGCGGGGGGAGAGGAGACTAAAGTGGCTTTGCAAAGAAAAAACACCATGGAGGAAAAGTCCCTGCTTCTTACTGCAGAGAGAGCAGGTGTGGGCCGTGGGCCAGGGGAGAGGCACAGGTGGAAATCTCGCTGTGTCAGGAACCTGGGGACGAGCTCAGGTGTCTCTCGTTCAAGTTCGCGTAGCTGGTTAAGCTGCCGAGGTTCCGGGAGAAATACAAGGACCAAGGTTTCACATGGATTTGAATATTTTGTGGATATTTTTAAATTACAGTAATATGA
>NW_011889123.1:429242-431469 GCF_000151845.1 Pteropus vampyrus
TGCAGCCTTTTTTTTTTGGTCAACATTATACTTCATTTCGAAGACCAATTAGGCCTTTTTTTTTTTTTCCCCTAGAATGACAGCTCTTAGGGTCTTTGATATTCTGACTGAGATATTTAATTGGAACAAACCGGAAAATAAGTAAAAAGCAAAACACAATAAAATTAAGAAAGAAAACTTACTAATGGGGATGACATCTCAGTTTCGTTTCATAAAAGCCACTGTGGGACAGTTTCATTCCTTAAAATTTGCTTTGTGAAGAGTGAAAAAAAAATGGCGTAGATGACAGAGGCTTTGTTCATCTCTCTGGTGACCAAATTGAAGTTGTGACAGAAACAAGGAACAGCAGCAAGGAAAAATCTCCCGGGATCTTGATGAACAAGCCATACAACCAGGGAGAAGTCCAAGAAAGCGCCCCGCAATGGCAGAAGGAGGGACGGGGCGAGGACGCGGGGCTGCCGGGTCCCCAGTGCCTGGGACGGTGGCCGCGGCAGCGGCAGACGCCTCTGAAAGGGGCCGCGTCCGCGGGGGACTCTCGCAGTGACGGACCTGCTCGCTCTGAGCACCACGGCTGGTTCGGCTGCGTGCGGGAGGCACCAGGGACTCACAGGGGGACACTGTCAGAGTGAGGGCTGAGGCAAGACTGGCACTGTACAGAAGTGCTGGCGGTATCCACTGTTTCCTGTTGAGCCCTCCCCACTACCAGTGCAGGGACACGGTGCCGCCATAGCCATGACACCATCAAACTGGATAACAGAGGTCGCTCCGCCCAGGGGATTCCCTGAAACCCCGCCTCCCCCAACTCGGGCCCCACCCAGGCCACATCCAGGTGTGTCCTCAGCGAGTCAGGTGCTCCTTGTTGAGACACACACTGGTGGAGGCAGCCTCGGTTTCTCGTGTGGCTTTTTGAGGCAACTATAAGCACAGCACCTGTGGATTGCTTGCGGAATCTTAACAGGTGGCCCCAGAGGGGCAGAGGCTGGGGCCAAGTTTGCAGCTGAACCCCACTCAGGACTGTGCCACGGGTCAGCTACTTCACAAATCCACACTAACAAGCCCAGGAGACTTAGGAGCTTTGCTTAGTACATAGAAACAGACACGGAAAGGCAGCCAAAATGGGAAGACAAAGAAGCAGAAACCACATGAGAGAACAGAACAGAGATCCAGATATAACGGAGTCAAGTAATCTAACAGATGCAGAGTTCAAAACACTAGTTATAAAGATACTCAATGAACTTTTGGGAACTGTAGATAAATTCAGCAGAGACAAAAAAAAAACATAAAAATGGAAATTAAAAAAAGGAACCAGTCTGAAATGAAGAACACATGATCTGAGATGAGAGTTTATTAAATGGAATAAACAAAGTGAATAAAGAAGAGGATCAAATGCCCTATCTAGAGAACGGGAAAGCCAAGGACACACAATCAGAATGGCAAGAGATAAGATGCCAAGACTATAAAAATAATTTAAGGAGCATATGGGACACTATTAAGGGTCCAAATATCCATCTGATCGGCATAACTGAAGAAAATCAGGATGTTGAACAGCTATTTGAAGAAATAATGATGGAAAACTTCCCTAACCTGGGAAGAAAATGGACATACAACCCCAGGAAGCTCAGAGAATCCCAAAAATCAGGGATCCAAAGAAGCCCACACCAAGACACATCATAATGAAAATGCCAAAGGTTAAATACAAAGAAAGAATATTAAAAGCAGTAAGAGAAAAACAGATAATTACTTATAATGGAACACCCATAAGACTGGCAGCTGATTTCTCAAAAGAAACTATGCAGGACAGAAGGGCTTGGCAAAAAATATTCAACAGAATGAAGACCCAGGATCTACAACCAAGAATACTTTAGCCAGCCAAGCTATCATTTAGAGTTGAAGGACAGATAGATTCCCAGATCAAAGTAAGCTAGAGGAATTTATCACCAACAAGCCAGTATTACAAGAAATGTTGGAGGGACTTCTTAAAGAAGAAAAAAACATGTATCAAAAACAGGAATAAAGAATAGTAACAACTACAGTCCTATCAATAAGTACCTTAAATGGAAAAGAATTAAGTGCTCCGACCAAAAGATAGAGTGGCCGAAAGATCCTCACATACGCTGCCTACAAGAGACTCACTTCAGATTAAAAGCCACACAGACTAAAAGAAAAGAGGTGGAAAAAGATATTGCTTTGATGGACCTAGAAGATTTTTAAATCAGACACAGAAAGA
>NW_011889123.1:431519-432462 GCF_000151845.1 Pteropus vampyrus
CTTCAGATTAAAAGCCACACAGACTAAAAGAAAAGAGGTGGAAAAAGATATTGCTTTGATGGACCTAGAAGATTTTTAAATCAGACACAGAAAGATAAACACTCTGTGATTTCACTTATATGTGGAATCTAAGGAATGAAAAGAACAAACTAATCAAAAACAGACTCATAATTATAGTGGGCAATTTGTCAAAAGCATCGTACAAGCCAGAGCTCATCTGCGAGACGCGGGACAGAGCCCGGCGACATGTTGTGATAGACACGTTACGTTACGTCTTTCTTAAGTAACGCCCACTGAGGGTTGTCGTATCACAGATTCGGGTATTTATAGGAATGTTGGAATTTGGAGAGTGACTATAAAAGAAAAGTAACGGCCGCCGTGAGCCCCGCATCCTGCAGGCGGGTCGGCTGCCCTCGTCGTCCTTGCTCAGCACCTGAGAAGCGCCCTCCCTGGAGACGTACCGCCTTCCCTGTAACTGCTCACGCACCACGCGTCTCTGCGTTGGGCCTTGGAGGGTCACCTGAGGAAAAGAGAGTGCACGCAGCGATTAAAATTCGGTTCATCCTGTCTGGCAGAATGAGGTTGCTGATACACACGGGGGAAAGAAGTCGGGTTTCCCGCACGCTGGAATTTGTGGCTGAGATGTGAGTCCACTGCATGCGGTAAATAAGGTGGGATTTCCAAAAATATCTGAACCACAGACCAAACACAGCTCAGAGCGGACTCGGTACCCTGCAGAGAAATAGTACGAAGGAGGGTGGGGACATTCACACTACAGCCAAATAACCTAGGTGTCCACTGATAGGTGACTGAATAAAGAGGATATACATACACGCAGTGGAATGTGACTCGGCCATGAAAATCATGAAATCTTGCCATTTGTGACAACATGGATGGACCTAGAGGGCATTATGCTAAGCGAAATAAGTCAGACAGAGAAAAA
>NW_011889123.1:433702-435096 GCF_000151845.1 Pteropus vampyrus
ACTACAGCCAAATAACCTAGGTGTCCACTGATAGGTGACTGAATAAAGAGGATATACATACACGCAGTGGAATGTGACTCGGCCATGAAAATCATGAAATCTTGCCATTTGTGACAACATGGATGGACCTAGAGGGCATTATGCTAAGCGAAATAAGTCAGACAGAGAAAAAACAAACACTGTGTGATTTCACTTATACGTGAAATCTAAAAAACAAGGCAAACAAAACAGAAACAGATCCTTAGCTACGGAGAGCAAGCTGATGGCTGACAGAGGAGGGGGCTGGGGGGCTGGTGACAAAGGTGAAGGGAGTGAGACGTGCAAACTTCCAGAGAGAAAAAAGTCAGCCACCGGGACGCAGGGCATGATATAGGAAATGGGTCAGTAACATCGTAATAACTTTACACGGTGACAGGTGGTCCCAGCCTTACTGTGGTGGGTGGTATATAACATCAAACAACCGTGTGCACCTGAAGCTAACTCATATTATAGGACGTCGACTGCACTTAAACAAAGAAAAATGTCCAGCCAGCGCGCTCCTCACGCAGGAAGCGTGGAGTCCCCAGCCACTGGGGCTGGGGAGAAGGGCCGCCTGTCCAGTCCTCCCACCGGATTTTCTCTGTTGTCACCTCGACCGGTGGCGGGAGGCCTGGGGTCTTGTCGTGTCCCTCACCCCAAGTTTGTGAGCCTGACGGTCTGATAGGCCAAAACTCAGAACATCAGAGTTTGTAGTTAGGAAACATTTATTGGTTGAGAAAGGGCCAACCCAGAAGATGGGGGGCCTAACAGCACCTCGAACTTGTCTTGCTCGTTGGACTCGGCTAAGGGGTTTTAAGAGGTCTGAGGGAAACGGGAATGTGGAGGCGCTGGTGCGGAGAGTTTTAATGGGTGACTTCGGAACTTGGCCACTTATGGTCAAGGGACCCTTTGCTCCTGACTGTGTTCTGGTAAGTTCCAGTTACGTCTTGGTCCTTTGGTCACTGGGCGGGCGGGCAAGACTGTCGTTCTGGGTGCAGCCAGAGGTCAAAGTTCTCTCCTCTGCACGTGATTCGGCTGTGTGATGTGCGATTTTGGTCTGTTGTCTCTGAAAAGCAACTCAGTACCTTATTAAATAGGACGAGGCCATTCTGAGCTGGTTCTGCGGCTGTACTGTCCGCTTGGGACACACTCTGTCCTCTTTGCTCCATGAGCCGGGAGACTGTCTAGAGCGCCCGTCTTCGTCCTCCATGCTGGGAGGAACGGGCTGTGCTCGGGGAGAGACCATCACCTACTCAGATCCATTCCCTCTTCCTTCTTTTGAACAGAAGACTAATTTATTTGTGAAAACAATGTATCCCACTAAAGCTCTATGTTACTCAGCTCCCCCACTCCTCACCCCTACCCGGGGAGGTCAA
>NW_011889123.1:435951-439103 GCF_000151845.1 Pteropus vampyrus
TATGGTCAAGGGACCCTTTGCTCCTGACTGTGTTCTGGTAAGTTCCAGTTACGTCTTGGTCCTTTGGTCACTGGGCGGGCGGGCAAGACTGTCGTTCTGGGTGCAGCCAGAGGTCAAAGTTCTCTCCTCTGCACGTGATTCGGCTGTGTGATGTGCGATTTTGGTCTGTTGTCTCTGAAAAGCAACTCCGTATCATATTAAATAGGACGAGGCCATTCTGAGCTGGTTCTGCGGCTGTACTGCCCGCTTGGGACATACTCTGTCCTCTTTGCTCCATGAGCCGGGAGACTGTCTAGAGCGCCCGTCTTCGTCCTCCATGCTGGGAGGAACGGGCTGTGCTCGGGGAGAGACCATCACCTACTCAGGATCCATTCCCTCTTCCTTCTTTTGAACAGAAGACTAATTTATTTGTGAAAACAATGTATCCCACTAAAGCTCTATGTTACTCAGCTCCCCCACTCCTCACCCCTACCCGGGGAGGTCAAATGGCACCTAAGTACAAAAGCCCTTGGGTGAGGCTTGTGGGGAGGGACAGAAAGGCAGCTGACTTCCCAGGGAGGTTTTCCTCCTCTTACTTGGAATACAAAGGTGATACCTGGAGTGCCAGCAGCCATCCTGTGGTTCTGAGGCATATGTGAGTAGAAGCCAAGGACTAAGGCTCGCAGAGCAGCATGAGGAAGCAGCGCAGCCCCCGATGGCATGGAGGAGCTGCCCGAAGAGCCCTGCACTGCCGGCCCCCTTCTGTTTTTTGTTTGTTTGTTAGTTTTTAACATGAGTAAACACTTGTTCCTTGACTCTCTTTACCTTGGTCTTGATTTCACAAAGGAAACAGAGACCTTTTTCTTCTACTCCACATCAGGGCTAGGCTGAGGCAGACTGAAGAAATTAGGGAATTGCATTAGAGAATTAATTACATAATTAATAAGATGTCCCTGATGTCTGATAGCCGCGCTTCTTACCCGCTCTCTGTCACCAGGTCGCTAGGTCTGTTACCACTCGGGGCAGCCCCTCATTTCCCCCGCTTCCTTCTCTCTCTGGTCCTCAATGGAAACAGACTGAAATATACTTTAACATACAAACACATTTTCAGCAGAAATCCATCCACGCCCTTATTGGGTCATCTACATAATTTTGCATCATTAATCAGAATACTCCAGTCAGAACATTTGCGTTTGGATTAATTCACACGTGCTCGGGACTCCCCCCAAGGACAGTGATTAAACTCTTGACTCACTTATCGATGACCAGGACGGTTCTGCCCTGAGCCTTCCCCGAACAGACAGAGTCCACACCCAACCCTGGAAACCGGCTGTCACCCTCGTACTCCCGGAAGCACGTGTTGGCGATCTAGCTGATCGGTCTTCGGAAACGGTGAAAGACAGTTTCAGAGCACCCGCCACAGGAGTGTCGGATGGCAAGGACATCCTGAGACCTTTTTTTTAATTTGGAAAAGAATGGAAAACAGGATAACTGTGAGCATTGATCAAGATGGTGATTAGAAATGATAAGTCATCACTTTAATGAGTTTTGTGAGAAATTTAGTCATATATAATCCATTAAATAAGGAGAGAAAATTCTTTAGTATGTGCGGCTATTGGATGTTCACCTGACCGGGGCTTCCCCGCCTCACAAAACCCTTAGTACAGATTCACCTTCCACAGATTTTGTATTTAATGAACTCTCTTTACACTGTTCCCCCACAAAGTGTGATCTCTTCATAAAAATACCTTCCTACTGATTACGGCCGAGGTCTAAGAGAGGAGAAGGAAGAGGGGGACACGAGTCATGAATTTCAACACTAACAACTCTAAGGCACCAAGGAAATGAAAACCGTCCTCGCTGAGCTTGGCTCACGACTGAAATCTGTATCACGTTGGAACAAAAAACATAAAATCTCTTAATGACAAGTAGAAAATAAAAAACGAAGTTGTTCTTTCTAATTTGCATCCAATACAGAGAGCAATGTGACAAGAAATGGTAACACTGGGAAAAATAATCTATTAGCCAAACTTTTTTTTCAAAGTTTTCAAACTTGAGATGCTGTTCAAAGTTAATTAAAGTATTATAACTAATAAACATCTGAAAGTTAATTAAAGTATTATAACTAATAAACATCTGAAAGTTAATTAAAGTATTATAACTAATAAACATCTGAAAAGCAAGAAAGTTACCTCAAACTTGGCCAAAACTACTACGGAGAAAAGAAAGAAATGAATGTTCCTTTTGTAGACTACGCTTCTTTTTTGATTTTATTTTTATTTTTTTTATTTTTACTTATTTATTTTTATTATTATTTTTTAGACGAGGCAACCCTTGGTTGAACTCACAGATTGTAAGGACCTTGTCAGCTTACGATGACTTATTTTGAATTTTTTTTTATGTCTACAGCACCTGGTCTTCCTAGGTGGTCTCCCATCCAAGTACTAACCAAGCCCGACCCTGCTTAGCTTCCAGATCAGACGGGATCGTGCTTGTTCAGGGTGGCGTGGCCATAGACTAGACTGTGCTTCTTACCCGAGTTATTCCACTTAATTTTCACAACACTGTGAAGGAGACACTGATCACCATCACTCATATCGGGCAAGTGGGATCAGAGACGTTTACCAGGATCTGGGAGCTGGTGGTGCAGGCGGTTGGCATCAAAACTGTGTTTTTCAGGCTCCGCGACTCCTTCAACTGCCACGTGGTGTTCTGGCATTTCCCATTCTGAGGGGAACATTGATGTGTAGAATCAAGTAAATTCACAAGGTAACTTCGGTTTACGAACCGGCCCCTGTGCACGGGGCGCAAGGAGAGACCAAATAAAGAGGCAGACCACGCCAGGGCGGCCGGCGGCAGGTGCAACAAGCAAGGGAACTTAGAGATGAGGCTCATGTGGGAGCCACAGGATGAGTAGATCTTCTGTATTGCAGAATATTAGGGATTTCTGTAGCAGTTTTAATTAGCTCGGTCACATGTACCATCCAGATCGTCGCAACACCTTACCCTCTCAAGGCTGCATCCTTGAAACATATCCAGTGGGTGGGAACAGTGGGTGGAAAGCACGTTCTAAGGACGGGGAGGGGGCGAAGACCCTTTGATTTCCTGAGTCTAGCTCTCGGGTCAACTGGTGGTCACCTCCTCTTGATGACCTCCTCCAACAGATGTGAGTT
>NW_011889123.1:440348-440854 GCF_000151845.1 Pteropus vampyrus
AAGACCCTTTGATTTCCTGAGTCTAGCTCTCGGGTCAACTGGTGGTCACCTCCTCTTGATGACCTCCTCCAACAGATGTGAGTTCTGTTGGGCTAATATGAATGCATAACATAAGAAATTAGAGGAAAAACCAGAGCGTATTGGAAGTTTTCCGTCCCTAAGGTAACTAGACAATTGATTCTAGGTGGGGCCCATTATCCAGAATGTGATATAAGGCACAGTGACCTCCCTCCGTTGGCTAGAGACAGCAGGCTAGCGATACCTCATGACACTGGGTATGGAAGGTCACGGTAAGGACTTGCAGCTTCCAAAAAAGAAAGCCTTATTTGTTAAAATGACTAAAACTTTCCAGACTGAGTTTATATATATTAAGGTTATCTAAAAAAAGGATAGATGATAGATAGGCAGGTAGATAAATTAGATGATAGATAGATTTATTATAAGAAACTGGCTCATGTGCTTATGGAGGCTAGCGAGTCCCAAGATCTGCAGGGTGTGATAGTAGG
>NW_011889123.1:441574-449694 GCF_000151845.1 Pteropus vampyrus
GTCACATGTACCATCCAGATCGTCGCAACACTACCCTCTCCAGGCTGCATCCTTGAAACATATCCAGTGGGTGGGAACAGTGGGTGGAAAGCACATTCTAAGGACAGGGAGGGGGCGAAGACCCTTTGATTTCCTGAGTCTAGCTCTCGGGTCAACTGGTGGTCACCTCCTCTTGATGACCTCCTCCAACAGATGTGAGTTCTGTTGGGCTACTATGAATGCATAACATAAGAAATTAGAGGAAAAACCAGAGCGTATTGGAAGTTTTCCTTCCCTAAGGTAACTAGACAATTGATTCTAGGTGGGGCCCATTATCCAGAATGTGATATAAGGCACAGTGACCTCCCTCCGTTAGCTAGAGACAGCAGGCTAGAGATTCCTCATGTCATTGAGTATGGAAGGTCACGGTAAGGACTTGCAGCTTCCAAAAAAGAAAGCCTTATTTGTTAAAATGACTAAAACTTTCCAGACTGAGCTCCTATATATATTAAGGTTATCTAGAGAAAGGATAGATGATAGATAGGCAGGTGGATAAATTAGATGATAGATAGATTTATTATAAGAAACTGGCTCATGTGCTTATGGAGGCTAGCGAGTCCCAAGATCTGTAGGGTGTGATAGTAGGGTGGAGACCCCAGACAGCCGACAGCGGACATTTCTGTCCAAGTCTTAGGCTTGAAGACCAGGAGTCAATGGTGTAGGTCAAGACCGAAGGCCAGCAAGAGACCCAGCGGGAGCTGATGCTTCAGTTGAGTGCAAAGGCACTCAATGACTCAGCTGGAAGACAGTCGGGTAGGAGAAATTCTCCCTTATCTGGGGCTAGGTCAACCTTATGTTCAGTTGAGATCTTCAGCTGATTGGATTGGATGAGGCCCATCCCCATTAGGGGAGTCAATCTGCTTCACTCAGTCTGTTTAAATATTCATCTCACCCAAAAACACCCTCATGACACCCCCAGAACAGTGTTTTCCCAAATGACCCCATCACACAGTCAAGTTGACACATAAAATTAACCATCACACGTGTTTAAATTTATGTTGGGGCGGAAAAATACGGAACAGGGGCCAGGAAGGGCAAGCTTGAATCTCTCTACTAGCTACCAGCTGTGGATTTTAGCCAATTTATTTTCTAATAAGAACACTAAAGTGTGAGTTTGGAATAAAATTTTGTATTAAAATGGTTTATTAAGCTATAAAACACTAAAAAGAACTTCTACTATTATAATGAGAATGGTCCTAGTTTGGAAACAGTGACTTTTATGGAGATTGGGCAATTAACACCTGTGTAACCTTGGGAGGACAGAGGCTTCACTGTGACAGCTGATGAAGCTCTTGTGCTGCCAAGGGCATTAAATCACTTTCGGGGTGTCCCCTCAGGGGATCCTGCAAGCCTCACTGAAGGGTGAAAAGCAGGGAGTAACTCCCCCATCTGGTAAGCGTCCCTCTTCTGAGGGGAAGCAGAGCAGGCAGGAACCTTTGGGCCAGGACCGTGAACACAGCCCGCCCGGCAGAGTGGTGTTGACACACTCGCGGGAAGTTTCGTGGCATCCAGATTACTTTAAGAGGCAGAGGAAATAGGAATTCCATTCACAGGAGGCAGCATGTGGCACTACTGGATTGTGGGAAGGAGAGTCCACCCAGCAGCGCTCTGCGGGCCACGAAGTTTTCCGGGGGTCCCTCCATGCGTCAAATGCGTCGAAGTGAAATGTGAACTTAGTCACTTTTTAGTTGTGGTCGGCATAGATGTGTTTTGATATATACTGATTTTTTTTTAGATTTAACTCTGAATTAAATCTAACTTCAGATGTATTCTTCCTTTGATGGGAGAAATTCTTTAGTCCTGTTTATATCTAAGTAAAGTCAGTCAGGTCATTAAAATACATGTTTTTAGAGTCAAGGTGAGAGGTGGATACTATTCGTTAAGTGTAAACGATATATTCCATCGAGTCTAAAAAGTCAGGAATTCTTTCAGATGCTTCTATTCTAATATTTAAGTTGGTTTTTATTTTGAGGCCCCCGTCCAGTCAAGATGGCTGACTTGACTCTGAGTAGTTTTGGGTTCTAAGGTGAGTTTTAAGTTTCAGGGGACTAATAACTGGGGGAAGTGGGGTTGTGGGGTAGGAGGGAGAGTGGGTCCAACTTAAAGAGACCGTGCTGAGTCTGTTTTCGAGAGAGGTCACAGAAATCTCTCAATTTAGCTAAGCTGAGCCTGCCTAACTCGTTCACTGGCCATTTGTTTTTGGAATCTTGCCCACTCCTAGGTTCTATCTGGGAAATGGACATAGTTTGACTCTGTTATTTGATCCTATGAATCTGTTTAAGAGATTTTTAAAAATAATTTTATCTGGAAATAATTTAAAACTTGCGGAAAAATAGCAAGAATAGTGCAAAGCATTCCATATACTCTATACCCAATTTCACTAATTTTTAAAATCTTGCCACATTTGCTTTCTCATTCTTTGTCTATAAATGCATATTTTTATTTTTTCAACTATTTGACAGTAGGTTGCATGGATCATGTCACTTTATCCCATGATTTAAGTGGGTTTTTTTTAAGAACAGGAAGATTTTCTTACATATTCATTGTTCTGTTATTAAACTCAGAAAATTTAACACTAATACTATACATTTATATAATCTACGGTCCATATTCCATTTTATCAATATTTAAGTTTCATCAGTTGTCCCAATTATGTTCTTTATAGCATCTTTTTTTCCTGGTTTAGGTGTCATTTAGGTGTCATTTTTGTTTCATACCATTTAATCTAGAAAAATTCATCAGTTTTTGCCTCTCATGGATAGTTGTGAAGAATTCAATAAAATAGCATCCCTCATTTGGGATTCCGCAAAGTACCATCATGGTGAATGGTTTGTCTGTGCTTGGCTAGAAAGCTACATGAAGGACGTCACTTACTCAAGGCCTCGTGTCGCAGTTTTCACGTGGCCCTTCCTGGAGGCGTTAACGCTGAGAATTTGGCCAGGTTTTGGCCCATTTCTCCACTACATAATTGTTCTTCCCCATCTGCAATGAATAAGTATATTGTGAGGAAACATTTTGAGATTTTATAACATTCTTTTTCTTTTATCAGAACTTCCCCTATTATACCACCTATTGATGATGCTAGCTTAGATCGGTTTTTACCGTGACAGCTGCAAATGGCGATCTTCTGATCCATCATTCCTTGTGTAAGTTGATATGCTAGAGCAAGGAAAAGCTTCTCTTTTCAACGTCATCTATCTACTTATCTCTTTATCTGTCTACCTACCTATCATCTGTCTCTCTATTATCTATCATCTATCTATCTATCTATCTATCTATCTATCTATCTATCTATCTATCTATCTATCATCTATCAATCAATCATCTCTCTACCTATCATCTATCTATCTTCTAGGTACCATCTATCAATCATCTATCTTTATTATCACTATAAACTCAGATCTTCATTTTATACGATATGCTCTTAAAGTTCTCATTTAGTTTAATAATCAAATTGCCCTACGTTTGGTCAGCAAGAGCCTCAAGCTTGCTCCTGTGTCTTTTTGACGTACTTCCTTTAATTTTGGACCATTTACTTAAGTTGTCGCACAAGATATTTTATTCTCATTTTATTCCTCCCTTTCACCAACACCATATGTCATTTTTCCAATGTCATTTTTCACTATGAATAATATTTAGAAACCAATTTCTGGGCCCTGGGTGTGCTCTTTGTTTTTAGGCCCTTTCGAAGGACAGAGCGCGGAACATAGACACACACACCTGGAACTGTGAGTCATGTAATGTTCTCACTTGCTTTATCCCGTTACATAATTGTAGTTTCTTTTCTTTCCCAGTGAGAGCTTGACTTCCAAGAACACCAATCTATTTATTCACTTAGTCCTACAATACATACAAATTAGTGTCATAACTGTTATTCCTATACTATTCCAAAAAAAAAAAAATCCCAACCAAAATTTGTCTTCAGCTTCCTCCCCCTCTTCAGATGAGGGCAGATACAGTCAAACATCAATATTCAAAAGTTGTTGGGTTGGATCTATTGTTTTCCACTCAGTGTAGTTATTTATTTATTTGAAATAATGCATCTACTTCAAGGTTCCACCCATTCTTGTTGATTTCATTTTTTATTTTTAATACATTGAACATTAATATGATTCAAAAAAGCAAAACTCGCAAAAAAATCTATGCAGACAAGAACCTCTCCCTCTTCCACAGTTCATAATACTTTTTCTCTATCCCCAATCTAACGAGTTAACCAATTCTTTACTTTCTGGTTTTTCTATCTGTGTTTCTTTTTTAAATTAAAAAAAAAAAGTCTATGCTTTCTTAATTTCCCTTTGACTTTAACATGAATACTAAAGCCTTTAGACTGCCACGCCTAATACGATCAAAGAGCTCTCGGCTCTTATTCCTTCAGTGCCATCCTGTATATCCTGAAAATCACTCATCGTTTCACGTAGATATTTCTCATTCATTTTTACAGCTGCAGAATATTCCCACCATTCATTAATATTTGCCCGTTTAAGTTGTTTTCAGTATTTTATAATTGCAAATAATGCTGCAGTGAACGACCTTCTGCACAGGTACTTCTGTGTTGTTGCAGGCATAATTTCAGTGCAAATTCTTAGAGGAAGAACCAGGTCTTGAATGAGTTCCCGCTGGCCAGTCTGGAAGAGCTGAGCATCGGAATAAATAAGAATCTACGGGAAAATGGTATATCGTTTCTTTCAACAAATTTGTTGACAAACTCCCCTCCATGGAGGCCGTGGGTTTTGTTATCCGCATAGGGACGTGCCTGGCTCTTCATGCTGACGACAATAGGCATTGTCAAAATTTTGAATTTTCGCCAATCTGATGATGAGAGATGATATCTCAGTTTAGTTTTGTTCGCGTTTCTCTTCCTATGAATGAGTTCAAACACGTTTTCATACATCCAAGGGCCATTTTTACATAATTTTTGTTAACTCTCTGTTCTAGTCTGTTTCCCATTTTTCTCCAAAATTTATAATCTTTGTTTTTTTTTTTTAACTTTTTAAAAGCCCTTATTTGTACAGTGGAGATATTAAGTCACTTACTTGTTACATATTTTGCAAATAGTTTCTTCTAATTTGTCGTTTGTCTTTTGACCATGCTTAAATAAAGTACTTAAAAACTTTTTATATTGTCAATTGATCAATCTTTTTATTATTCTTTGTTTTGTTTTGTTTTTCACCTGAAATTTCTGTCAGTTAGAAACCTCCCGTCCTCTCGGGCCACAGAGAATCCAGCAGGCTCTCCTCCAGCGCCTACACGGTTGCACGCACTACATTTCGGCGTGGTCACCGACGGCTTGAAGTGAGATTTCTTTTTTCTCTATTGCGTTTCATTTGTTTGGTTGCTGTCTTCTCTCGTGTTGCTTCCTGACATCTTGCATTCGTGATGACCCTCTTCATTTGCTTTATTCTGGAATCTCTGCAGCTTCCTCTTTGTGCTGAGGATGGGCCCGGTTCTCAGAAAGAGCTTCGAGGGTTCACCCCCGCCTCCTCGTTTGCTGCTGAGGGTCCAGAGCGATGTCGCCGGGACAATGTGAGGTGAGTCACGTAGGCATTTGACAATGGTTTACGAGCCACATGAAAAAGGGCAAAAGAAACAGGTGAAACTAATTTTAATAATATATTTAATTTAATTTAATCTAACCCACCTATCCAAAGATAACTGTGACAGTCGTCAGTGTTTGAGCGGAGCCTTGAGCACAGTCACGATGCCGGAAACCTTCATTTCTTTATCTTGGCGGGCTGCCATCGTTAGTAAATGTCCATATTCCACAAACCTGACGGTTTCCTTTCCCAGCCTCGGGAGAGGTCACGCCACTGAGGAGGAATCCTAATGTTGGGAAAAGGTAGAGTCCTTGAAAGCAATCCCTAAGTTCTTAGAGACGTGTCCGGTGCCGTTTTCACGTGGGCCAGCTTTAGAATACTCACTTCTTCAAAATCGGTGACCAGTTGTTCTTAAATGAAATGACAAGATTCTAACAGGAAGGTCAGAAACTTGAGACTGAGTCACACGTATCATCTAGTCATACTTGCCTACTGCCCATCACTGTGAGGAGCCTGTAAGAGGAGAGCAAGAAATACTTTTCATATTCAAAAAAGAAAAGAATATGATAACACAGATATCATCAGATGTGAACTTCTAGAATACAGATGTGCAAATACAGACCAGAAGGCAATATCAGTTTTAAATACCAAGAGTGTATTACACAGAATATATTGATAGGACTTATATGATCTAATTTCTGATTATTCACAAAAAATTTATTACCAGAGATCAAAACTTCATTATGACATTTCGCTAAAGGGGCCACAGTTTTAACTTAGTGGCCTAATTCCTTCCTGCTTTTGCAGGAAAGTTGCTTGATAGTCAGGAATGAGCAGCTGCAGGCGAAGAGTCAAGTGTCTGAGGCTGTCTCAAAAAGGCTGCTATGTTTTGAGGCTCAGATATTCTGGGAATAAAAGCCTGTCGACTTTGGCTGACCCCCGTGACACAGCCTCACTGCTGGAGCACGGGCTGCTCCTGGGGACCAGTGCCAGTGTCGCAGAGAAAGGCATCCTGTTTAGTTTCCTGACAGCCGTGGGCCCCCATGCGCTGGTCTCCTGGGTCCTTCACGCCGAGTACAGAGTGCAAGGGTTTTCTATTTCTTTCTTGACTTTTAAAAAATATAAAAAGAGTACGTGGACTTGGGAGCCTGCCGCAGAGCTGCAGACTGGCGTCCCAGACAGCCCAAACTGTGACAAAAGTGGCCTGGCTTTGTGTCTTCGAACAATGGCCGTTTCCCAGTCGAGACTTGGAACACAGATTCTGAAATAAACTGTGTAGAGAGATATTGTCTAGTGACCCAAGGAAGCAGCCAGAAGGAAGACAGTCTGGAGGTGAGACTCAGTCCAGGCTCCGCCACAAGCGGCGGTGAGGCCCGGGCGGGTCCTGCGTGCGGAACGCACAGGCCCAGGCTGAGGGCGAGTGCGTGTGCGTGCGCGTGCGCGTGTGCGTGTGCGTGTGTAAAGGTGCTCTCAACAGCGGCCGCCACAGAGTGAGTAGCAGCTGAAATAGAATTCTTCCGGGAATTTCTCTCTTTTCCATTGTATTTAATCATTATAATAGAAAAGCCTCAATATAGAAATAAAAGACAATACCACAGGGCCGCAGTGGTTCAGAGCTGCCGTGGGGGCTGATGGAAAGGGCCTCGCGCTTCTCCCCAGAGGGTTCGCATTTGCCAGGGCAGCAGCATCCATCGATGGCAGCGACACCAGGCCGGAAGCGTGAGGGTTCCGTGGCAGAGCAGCCCCTGGGGATAACAATAGGGGTCAGACTTGGAAAGGAATAAGGAGCGGCCCCCCGAGGAGCGAAACGAGAGAAAAGACAGGCGCCGAGTAGCCTGTTCTTTGAGTTCTCATCCCAAAGGGACAATGGACCTGAGACCTGAGTGGCTGGGGCAGGACTCAGGGTACAATTCTCCTGCAGTGACACTAAACGTTGTACAAGTTTGGAGTGTTATCTGTTATTATTTTTCAGAGAAACGCGCATTTGCTTTTGCAGGATGCAGTGGAAGGAGACAAGTGCGGTTAGAGAGCCTCAGTATCCCTTCCTGATGCACCCCGCACGGCTGCGCCTCCACGCTGCAGCAGCCCCTCACCGCCACGCACCGCCGCACCTATGGCCTGCATTACTGCACATCACTGCACCACTGTCCACACCCCTGCGTCAGCGCCCTGCATCGCCGCGACACATGACTGCATCACCGCCCCGTGTCACGGCATCACGGCCACGTGGCGCTGCGTCGTGACACCGCTTCGCTGCGCCACACCGCTGCAGCATCGCATGGCCACAGTGCGTCATCCATTCAGCGCAACACGCCTGCATCGCTGCGCCTCGTTACTGCATCACGCTGCTGCCGCGCTGTCCGCGCCACTGCGCCGCCGCCCTGCGCCACCGCCCTGCGTCACTCTGGGACGACGTGAGGCCGTCCGGCTGGGCGGACGCCCGGCTGTTTCCGTAGAAAGCCTCGGTGAGAGGGATTTCTTGACATTGGGAGTAACAGAGACTATCGTATTACTTGCAGACCTCTTTTTTCTGTTTCCCCCCCCAAG
>NW_011889123.1:450194-451190 GCF_000151845.1 Pteropus vampyrus
GTGGCTGGGGCAGGACTCAGGGTACAATTCTCCTGCAGTGACACTAAACGTTGTACAAGTTTGGAGTGTTATCTGTTATTATTTTTCAGAGAAACACTCATTTGCTTTTGCAGGATGCAGTGGAAGGAGACAAGTGCGGTTAGAGAGCCTCAGTATCCCTTCCTGATGCACCCCGCACGGCTGCGCCGCCGCCCGCATCACTGCGCCTCCACGCTGCAGCAGCCCCTCACCGCCACGCACCGCCGCACCTATGGCCTGCGTTACTGCACATCACTGCACCACTGTCCACACCCCTGCGTCAGCGCCCTGCATCGCCGCGACACGTTACTGCATCACTGCCCCGTGTCACGGCGTCACGGCCACGTGGCGCTGCGTCGTGACACCGCTTCGCTGCGCCACACCGCTGCAGCATCGCATGGCCACGGTGCGTCATCCATTCAGCGCAACACGCCTGCATCGCGGCGCCTCGTTACTGCATCACGCTGCTGCCGCGCTGTCCACGCCACTGCGCCGCCGCCCTGCGCCACCGCCCTGCGTCACTCTGGGACGACGTGAGGCCGTCCGGCTGGGCGGACGCCCGGCTGTTTCTGTAGAAAGCCTCGGTGAGAGGGATTTCTTGACATTGGGAGTAACAGAGACTATCGTATTACTTGCAGACCTCTTTTTTCTGTTTCCCCCCCCAAGTCTTAACAATCTTTTAATGTAGTTATTTGATCTTGACAAGTCTGTTGGTAACAAGGAATATAGACGAATATTTATGAATAAATATGCCGTCACAACGTCATTTGAAGCACTGATTAGACTGAATTATTTAATAGTGTTCTTTCTAGACATATGAGATATGGTAACTTTTTTCTTTTTTATATTTTCCTACGTTTTGCGAATCCACTGGTATTAGGTTATTTTGACATACTTTTAAAAAGAAGAAACGACAAACAGTTGCACCAGTGAGGATTAGGTTCTACTTTGAGTAAAAGAAACTCAAACTAAAAATGA
>NW_011889123.1:452298-455523 GCF_000151845.1 Pteropus vampyrus
CCCGCGTTATTTCAGAATCAGCAGCTTTGGGGGAGGCCACGGAGTCCGCTGATGAGGGGACGCGCAGCCCCGCGGACAGTGAACGGCGTGTGACCGTCTCCCGTGCTGAGTGTTCAGAGGCCTTCGCGTTGAACTCACCCGGTTCGGCCACTTCGGACCGCAATGATGTTGAGCGCGGTGCTTGGTGTCCTGAGCCAGAAAACAATGTTACCACACAGGGACCTCGCGGAGATCAAATCATGTATATAAAGCGCTTAGCACAGAGTCTCCCATATTATGCCATCGACACACAGTAACAGTCACCGTTAATATTCTGTGATAGAATTCTGGCTTTATCTAACTTTCTCATAAGCCATAACTTCCCCATCCTCCCCCCTCCCCAAGTCAATAACAAACACCCCAGGAAGAGGCGCCCTGCGAGGCCTTCCCAGGGAACGGTGCCTATTAAGATGAATTGCAAATTTCGGCATAAGCCATAACATTCAAATCTAAATGCTGTATTTTTCCTGCTAGAACAACACGAACGCGATGCACACCGACACGGTTACTAACTCGCAGCTTGCATTTTCCAGCGGCAACACCAACACGACCCAGCGTCACTCCACAGTTAGCAGGGGACTGCTCGTTTGCGAAAGCGCTTTGTGACCTGAATGCCTCCCACAAGCAGATGCCTGACCTTCTCCAGCCACTTTGTCTTCGCCCTTGACCTTGCGCCCCTTTTGTGCCCCAGGCATGTTATACCTCCCCCCTACCCCTACAAGTCATGCCTCCTTTTTCTGGAATGCCTTTCTGTCTCCCGGCCGTTTATCCAGATCTCTTCCTTCTTTCCAGACTCGGTTCACACCTTAGCTCTGTAGTGATGTTTTTATCGCCCCAACTCAGACTCCTACAGCGTTTAGCATCGACCCATACGAGTCGCCTCGCTATTTCAAAGAGCCCGTGCTCATCATTTGCTGTGAAATTTTTGCTCGATTAGCACTGCCCTGGGCCGATCACGGAGTGTCACTCCACTGGTGACTGTCTTGCATGTAGGACACAGTGTGTAACATCCGTCCAGCCAGATCCCCATCTGCTTAAGGACAGCGACTGCGTCTCCTGCCCTCAGCGCAGTGCTGCTCCGTCTGACTCCTCAGATCTGCTTTTGTTTGGCACGCTGGGAGACGCCATGGCCTCGAGTGGGTCATTCCCATCTCCCGTGTGAATCAAGTGTGACAGGGCTTCGATGGGCTTTGTCTATCAGGCTTCCTTTTGTTATGCGTGGTTCGGTTGTCTTCGTTGACACTCCAGTCTCTCTGAAACCCCGTTGAGACGTCTTGCACACGTTTGAGGAGCGGCCACCACACGTTACCTGGGTCATGACGCACCTGGCTGTGTCTGAATTGGAGTCAGACCGACCCGGGACTGATGCCACTGCTGCCACCTTCTAGCTCTGTAACCCCAGGCAACCGTCCCAAGCCTCACCTCTTCCCCTGTAAAATGGGCGTTTTGACTGCAGTCATCTCAGAGGATCGGTTGTGACCTTCACATGAGAGTCGTGGAGAGTGAGGGTGAGTGACACGTGCGGGAACGAGAGCCGCCCGCTGTGCTCTGCGTGGGGACGCGCGTGCGGCCACGGACTGGCTCTGAGGGGGCTGAGCAGGGGCCACTCAACGGAGGCTGATACAAACGGGGCCACGTGGCTGGGAGGCGGCAGAGCAGGGACTTGAATATGGACATGTGACTAGAGCCTGGGCTTCCGGTCACTGTGCGCTCAGTGTAACTGCGGTTGGAAGCCTGAGAGCGTTAGAAATGTTACTTTATACCCCCCGAGGCAGAACACATGCCCCCCGCAAACAAAACATGCAGATATTTACACCAAAACACTGACTTTTAAGGAGGGCAGAGTATTTTCCTTTGCCCATGTCTCACGGAAGGCCACGAGAGCACAGTGGCAGACCTGCTTGGCTCCTGGCTGGCGACAGCAGAGGCCACTTTGGCTGAAGGGGTTCTGTTTATTCCACAAGCAACGACACCCTTGCACAGCATGCGTCACTCCCTGCCCGTGAAGGGGAGCTTAGCCCTGCTGCTCTCGGGGCGCAGGAGAGTCCGATTCTGTCCGAAACAGCCCTGTTCTCAGCTCCCCAGCGGTGCGATCTTCCCCGGGGCTGCTCACGACGGGTCGGAGCTTCGTGCCAGATCTCGAGTCGAGGCTAAAACCGCGTCCTCCCCTGGCATGTGGCGTGTGTGCCCACCAAGGTCGCCTCGCTGCTGGGGAGCTGGCTCATGCACGGCCTTCCGGCCACTGACTAGAACCCATCAAGCACACTCATGTTTCAAAATTCTTTAACAATTTTGAAAAAAATAAAGCTCAGAAGTTTTAAAATAAGGAAGTGTTGACAAATAACCATACCGCCCTTCATCCACTCGAAAGCCTGGCACCCGTAGCTTACTCCGGCCAGTGACCAGGCGTCCTTGGGGAGGGCCATTGGCCGTGGTCACTCTGAGCCCCACGCAAGGTGGACACGTCATCAGCTGAGGAACTTCCACTGGCTTCATGCTCCAAGTTCTGGATGCCATCTTCCCTTCCTACCAACAAAATACACCTGCCCCGCTCTCTCTTTCCACGGAACACAATTTTCTGCTAACAAATCTGACAAACCAACGAGGGTTTGAGTTTGATCCTCATTGAACCTGAGGACCCAGTGTCCCCATTAGCGTATTATCTGTAAGTGCTTAGGACTGGCTTTCTAAGAATTTATGAAGAGACAGGCAATTGGGGAGAAGGGAGAGCTATTTCGGGGCAGAGAGTATAGAGAACATCTCCCTTTAGGGGAATTCCATAACTTTCAAAATTTTAGCAGAGACAGCACTATGAGGGGCAATTTTCAGAGAGAGAAAGAACACCCGAGGAAGCCCGAAGATAGCCCCAGAACTGGAGTCCTCTCATTATAATTTCTCCTTTACCACACCCAGGCCCAAGGGCACACTACCCATTCTAGACCCCAAAGTGGTCCTAAGCCAACGTTTCCAAAAGACACCGTCGGTAAATGGAAACAGAAAGCAACGACGGAGAGCAGGGCCCAGATGGACCCCGGTGTCGCTCCAATATGGAGAAGTCAGTCGGGAAGAGGAGGAGGCCAGAGGGGCAGCTTCTGAGAGTCAAGGAAGAGCAGATGAGGATGGATATTAGGCTCTGAGGCAACACCTGTTAAAGCTCACGCTTAAAGCGTTTAGCTGTGCCGCCTA
>NW_011889123.1:455573-460109 GCF_000151845.1 Pteropus vampyrus
GGAACGGTGCCTATTAAGATGAATTGCAAATTTCGGCATAAGCCATAACATTCAAATCTAAATGCTGTATTTTTCCTGCTAGAACAACACGAACGTGATGCACACCGACACGGTTACTAACTCGCAGCTTGCATTTTCCAGCGGCAACACTAACACGACCCAGCGTCACTCCACAGTTAGCAGGGGACTGCTCGTTTGCGAAAGCGCTTTGTGACCTGAATGCCTCCCACAAGCAGATGCCTGACCTTCTCCAGCCACTTTGTCTTCGCCCTTGACCTTGCGCCCCTTTTGTGCCCCAGGCGTGTTATACCTCCCCCCTACCCCTACAAGTCATGCCTCCTTTTTCTGGAATGCCTTTCTGTCTCCCGGCCCTTTATCCAGATCTCTTCCTTCTTTCCAGACTCGGTTCACACCTTAGCTCTGTAGTGATGTTTTTATCGCCCCAACTCAGACTCCTACAGCGTTTAGCATCGACCCATACGAGTAGCCTCGCTATTTCAAAGAGCCCGTGCTCATCATTTGCTGTGAAATTTTTGCTCGATTAGCACTGCCCTGGGCCGATCACGGAGTGTCACGCCACTGGTGACTGTCTTGCATGTAGGACACAGTGTGTAACATCCGTCCAGCCAGATCCCCATCTGCTTAAGGACAGCGACTGCGTCTCCTGCCCTCCGCGCAGTGCTGCTCCGTCTGACTCCTCAGATCTGCTTTTGTTTGGCACGCTGGGAGACGCCATGGCCTCGAGTGGGTCATTCCCATCTCCCGTGTGAATCAAGTGTGACAGGGCTTCGATGGGCTTTGTCTATCAGGCTTCCTTTTGTTATGCGTGGTTCGGTTGTCTTCGTTGACACTCCAGTCTCTCTGAAACCCCGTTGAGACGTCTTGCACACGTTTGAGGAGCGGCCACCACACGTTACCTGGGTCATGACGCACCTGGCTGTGTCTGAATTGGAGTCAGACCGACCCGGGACTGATGCCACTGCTGCCACCTTCTAGCTCTGTAACCCCAGGCAACCGTCCCAAGCCTCACCTCTTCCCCTGTAAAATGGGCGTTTTGACTGCAGCCATCTCAGACGATCGGTTGTGACCTTCACATGAGAGTCGTGGAGAGTGAGGGTGAGTGACACGTGTGGGAAGGAGAGCCTCCCGCTGTGCTCTGCGTGGGGACGCGCGTGCGGCCACGGACCGGCTCTGAGGGGGCTGAGCAGGGGCTACTACAACGGAGGCTGATACAGACGGGGCCACGTGGCTGGGAGGCGGCAGAGCAGGGACTTGAATATGGACATGTGACTAGAGCCTGGGCTTCCGGTCACTGTGCGCTCAGTGTAACTGCGGTTGGAACCCTGAGAGCGTTAGAAATGTTACTTTATACCCCCCGAGGCAGAACACATGCCCCCCGCAAACAAAACATGCAGATATTTACACCAAAACACTGACTTTTAAGGAGGGCAGAGTATTTTCCTTTGCCCATGTCTCACGGAAGGCCGCGAGAGCACAGTGGCAGACCTGCTTGGCTCCTGGCTGGCGACAGCAGAGGCCACTTTGGCTGAAGGGGTTCTGTTTATTCCACAAGCGACGACACCCTTGCACAGCATGCGTCACTCCCTGCCCGTGAAGGGGAGCTTAGCCCTGCTGTTCTCGGGGCGCAGGAGAGTCCGATTCTGTCCGAAACAGCCCTGTTCTCAGCTCCCCAGCGGTGCGATCTTCCCCGGGGCTGCTCACGACGGGTCGGAGCTTCGTGCCAGATCTCGAGTCGAGGCTAAAACCGCGTCCTCCCCTGGCATGTGGCGTGTGTGCCCACCAAGGTCGCCTCGCTGCTGGGGAGCTGGCTCATGCACGGCCTTCCGGCCACTGACTAGAACCCATCAAGCACACTCATGTTTCAAAATTCTTTAACAATTTTGAAAAAAATAAAGCTCAGAAGTTTTAAAACAAGGAAGTGTTGACAAATAACCATACCGCACCTTCATCCACTCGAGAGCCTGGCACCCGTAGCTTACTCCGGCCAGTGACCAGGCGTCCTTGGGGAGGGCCATTGGCCGTGGTCACTCTGAGCCCCACGCAAGGTGGACACGTCATCAGCTGAGGAACTTCCACTGGCTTCATGCTCCAAGTTCTGGATGCCATCTTCCCTTCCTACCAACAAAATACACCTGCCCCGCTCTCTCTTTCCACGGAACATAATTTTCTGCTAACAAGTCTGACAAGCCAACGAGGGTTTGAGTTTGATCCTCATTGAACCTGAGGACCCAGTGTCCCCATTAGCGTATTATCTGTAAGTGCTTAGGACTGGCTTTCTAAGAATTTATCAAGAGACAGGCAATTAGGGAGAAGGGAGAGCTATTTCGGGGCAGAGGGTATAGAGAACATCTCCCTTTAAGGGAATTCCATAACTTTCAAAATTTTAGCAGAGACAGCACTATGAGGGGCAATTTTCAGAGAGAGAAAGAACACCCGAGGAAGCCCAAAGATAGCCCCAGAACTGGAGTTCTCTCATTATAATTTCTCCTTTACCACACCCAGGCCCAAGGGCACGCTACCCATTCTAGACCCCAAAGTGGTCCTAAGCCAACGTTTCCAAAAGACACCGTCGGTAAATGGAAACAGAAAACAACGACGGAGAGCAGGGCCCAGATGGACCCCGGTGTCGCTCCAATATGGAGAAGTCAGTCGGGAAGAGGAGGAGGCCAGAGGGGCAGCTTCTGAGAGTCAAGGAAGAGCAGATGAGGATGGATATTAGGCTCTGAGGCAACACCTGTTAAAGCTCACGCTTAAAGCGTTTAGCTGTGCCGCCTAACACTGCGACGACCGCAGCCCGATATCGCAAGGTGACTGCAGCATAATGACACGCGTGAAGTGCCCGGCGTCTCACCGTGGGTGTTTCGGCCGCCAGCAAGTCACCTCGAAATGGCACTGGCTCCGCCACGGCACTGAGCAGGGCGGAGCCGCATTAGCGTCCATCGCTCGGCCCAGCTTTAGCTCCTCCACATCACGTGACCTTCCTAACGCGCTCACCTCTTAAGAGCCTTGATGTCAAAGGGAGATAAAAATCTTTCATTTACTAGCGACACGGGGCAGAGCTCTGTTTTCCCATCCAAACCGTACCTCGGGGGCACTCGCTTTCCTCCAATAGGCCCTTTGGGACGGGGGTAATTAAATTTAGTGAGTGAGTTATATAAAAATATGCCTAGATGACAGCAGGCTTGAGTCTCAATTTAATTATTTCAGCCGAAACCCTGAGGAGCTGGGAGCTGTCGCTGTAACACGCGGTCTCCGCTTCAGGACTGTCCATGCTCCCACCCCGGGCTTTGGACAGGAGGAGGTCTATTTTAAAGTCACCGACCTCAAATTCTAACAAAGCCACGGTGTTCGTTAGTTTGAAAAACTGAAGTTCATCTTGAAAACCCCTGAAACACACTTCAGAATAATTTCTCGCGAAACACAAATTGGAAGCCTCTTAGAGGAACTGCGAAGTGAGACTTCCTTCTGCGACGCGGTGAGCAGCAAACGGTCTCCCAGATGATGTTCCTCCGCCTCTGATGCTAGAGAAATAATAAATCTCCGCTCATACCGAGAAAGTGGGGAAAGTGAATGTGTTCCTTAAAGTCATGTACGTGTATTTGAAATTCAGAAAGGCTAGAATAAGGAGGCCAGACATCATCTAAGAAAGTCGTTTCAACTTAGACATTTTCAGTGAAGCCTGAGGCGTGGGAACTCTGGAGGCAGAGGCCGGGAAAGGGATGAATCCGAAGCTGAACTTTGATGAGCCGAGATATTTGCCTCCAAGATGGCAGGACGGACCTTCTCTGAAATTTCACTGCCTTATGTTCTTAGCGCACAACAGGAATTCGATAAAGAGTTATTGAATAAATGAGGAAGGAAGGCCGTTCTTTTGAGTAAATACATTAAGATGTCTGAAAATAAATCCAATAGAGAAAGAAATGAGGCCTTTTCAAGCCAATAGAAGGATTCTCATCCCCAATAAATGGTTAACTTAGAGCTTCAGATGCTTTTATCACGTGGCTCGGTTGTTTGGGGACCTCAGGTGAACAGAGGCATCAAATTGCAGCATTTAGTTTCCTGCTTAGGGTCATGTCACGGGGAAATGTTAGGAGACAGAAGGAGGGACCGGAAAACAAAACAGAACAGAACAGAACGTGGAGACAGAAGAGTTTTCACGTTCAGAATGGAACTCGAAAATGGACAAACGACCGGAAGGGAACGGAGGTCACATGACCCCACGTTTTACTCTCGGACCAAAATATACCTGATCAGAGATATTAATCTACTAAAATTTCATCTAGAAATACTACAAAACAAACTTAAAATCTAATGAATATTAATGACTTTAAGTAATGTCTTTTACATTTCAAATCAAGCTATTTCCAGGCCAGTTAAAGATCCCTTCTTACGGTTTTCCAAAAACACTCACCGACATTAAATGGGATGTAGGGGCGGGAAAAATTTCCCTTTTAGGTTACTTGGCTGATCTAAAACTAAAATTCACATAAGACAGATTAGCAAAAACAAATTTAA
>NW_011889123.1:460159-476300 GCF_000151845.1 Pteropus vampyrus
GTTTCAACTTAGACATTTTCAGTGAAGCCTGAGGCGTGGGAACTCTGGAGGCAGAGGCCGGGAAAGGGATGAATCCGAAGCTGAACTTTGATGAGCCGAGATATTTGCCTCCAAGATGGCAGGACGGACCTTCTCTGAAATTTCACTGCCTTATGTTCTTAGCGCACAACAGGAATTCGATAAAGAGTTATTGAATAAATGAGGAAGGAAGGCCGTTCTTTTGAGTAAATACATTAAGATGTCTGAAAATAAATCCAATAGAGAAAGAAATGAGGCCTTTTCAAGCCAATAGAAGGATTCTCATCCCCAATAAATGGTTAACTTAGAGCTTCAGATGCTTTTATCACGTGGCTCGGTTGTTTGGGGACCTCAGGTGAACAGAGGCATCAAATTGCAGCATTTAGTTTCCTGCTTAGGGTCATGTCACGGGGAAATGTTAGGAGACAGAAGGAGGGACCGGAAAACAAAACAGAACAGAACAGAACGTGGAGACAGAAGAGTTTTCACGTTCAGAATGGAACTCGAAAATGGACAAACGACCGGAAGGGAATGGAGGTCACATGACCCCACGTTTTACTCTCGGACCAAAATATACCTGATCAGAGATATTAATCTACTAAAATTTCATCTAGAAATACTACAAAACAAACTTAAAATCTAATGAATATTAATGACTTTAAGTAATGTCTTTTACATTTCAAATCAAGCTATTTCCAGGCCAGTTAAAGATCCCTTCTTACGGTTTTCCAAAAACACTCACCGACATTAAATGGGATGTAGGGGCGGGAAAAATTTCCCTTTTAGGTTACTTGGCTGATCTAAAACTAAAATTCACATAAGACAGATTAGCAAAAACAAATTTAATTTTGTATGTATGGAAATTCCATAAAAATAGGAGACTTAAAGAAGTGGCCAAAGCAGGAAGCTTTTCTACCTTTTAGACAAAGAAACAATTTTTCGAAGAATTGACAGGACAGAGGGGTTTGGGCTTGGCTGGTAAATTACTGAGGCAGTAACGAGGTTTGTTTATACAGCTTTCTTGGCCCTAAATTAACCATCTGTTGTGACAAAGATGCCTTCTTCCCTTGGTACCTCTCACACGGGGTATTTATTTTCTGCTTTCAGGGGACAAAGGAGAATCAAGAAGGACCAGTGTCCTTGAACCAGCTATTTCTCATGTAACTTCAATTCAAAATAATCATTATGCCAAAGTGTCATATTTTGGGGTGGCATACTCTGCCCCCTTCAGGAAATAAATCTAAACATATGCTTCATCGACTCTCATTTGTCCATTGTGCACAGATCCAGGCATGAACAATGAATGGCTTAAGCAGGAAATAACAAAAATGAGGCCATTAAGCATTTTAGAATTAAATTATTCTTCAGAACAAGATCATTTTATTTAATTTCACATTTTTCCCCAAAGACTGGGCGTTAACAGTTGTCATCTCACTGTTTTAATGTCACTAATTTTATTTTTCATCACTGGCCTAAAAAGTACTGAGAGGTATCCCAGGACACAGCCTTGAGAGAGTGCAGAATGGTGGAGACCATCTGAACGGAGCCTCGTCGAGGCCTCTACGTAAACTCTGAAGATTCCAGCAGGTGGCGTGGAGACCTACTTGTCTCGCAGCAGCCCAGGACCAGCCTCGTCTGTAGGCTCCCTTATTATTAGATCTGTCACCTGCTGATCCGCAGTAGCATGCCTCTTCCTGTGTCCCTCCCTGCCGTCTGGGTACGGAGGCCAGTGCAGCAAGCAACGGCTTCATGCCCAGCGATGAAGTTCGTTGTCTTGGATGCTGTTGACCCTTCTGTCGTGGTCTTCGGGTTCTTCTCTGACCAATCGCTGGGCCTCCCAACTTCTCGAGATCTATTCCTGGGCTCCAGGTCCACACATCTTATTCTTGTCTAGCTAACAACAACCCTAGAGGAGTTGATAAGTAGAATTGGTAGAAATGGTTTACCCATGTAGAAAGATTGCACTGTATCAAAACCAGGTCAAAATAATTGAAAGGTGTCATTTTGGGGATTGTGTAAGCTGCTCTCTTCTCTGTCACTCTTAACAAATCCGTCACAGCATGAACAGAACCCATATTCTGTGGACGCACTTTGGACCAGCACTGTTTTTATATATAAAAACAATAAGTGTCATGATGGATAAGTATAGAATTAGGAGAGATATTTCTGAGCATCCTCGCTCAGAATGTCTCAGGCAGCTTTTTGGCAAAAATAGTCCATAAAGATGGATGTACAAGAGAGTGAGTAAATCTACACTTTGATTTTAAAGTTCACTTCACACACTGGTGACAAAAGATGACAGATTGGGGTCCTGCAAAAAAAATTCATCAACAATACCAGCTGGCCCTCATTTAACCAATTGTTGGTCTGCTCTGAGTAGGGAAAACACAAGAATCGACAACTCTTTAAATCCAAACATTTTAACGTAACGTACCTCAGGAAAAGGAATACCGACTTCTGCCCAGACTGGACTCTGATAGTGCGGCGAGGCGTCAGGCCCTTCGTTAGCTCAGCGTGACCCTCCGAAGCACTAGAGGAGGTTGTTTTCCATGATCCCCTCGGATACCGCCGGGAAAGGAGAGCGCCACCCCACATGTGCCGTCTGCACGGACTCAGCCTTCATCAGCATTTCAAGACCCGCTTTTGTATTTCTGTTTCTAGAGCTCAGTCCTTGTCACCGAACCTCAGCACACAGCCCAACGGGCCCCGCAGAGCCAGCCAGCTCTCCTGAGCTTGATGCCGAGCAGGTCGAGTGTTCCGGTTCGATGAGAAAGCCCTGGGACCTAATGTCCACCGTGGCGATTACAGTTAAAAACTGCGTCATATACTTGAAGCTGCTGAGAGAGTAGATCTTCAGTTTCTCATCAAAAAATAAAAAGAGATGGTAACTATGCGATGTGGCGGAGCTCTGGGCTGACTCGGGGCCGCAGTGACTTCGCAGCATCCGAGTGGACGAAATCAGCGCCTCGTTCACCGCAACCTCGCCCGGCGTTACGTGGGTTTAGTGTTGAACTTAAACTCTTGCCTTCATTTTTTTCAAATGTAGAATTTTGGTAGTTTCAGTTTCTAAACCGGACTGCATACTCATTGTCTCCTATTAATAATTGTGAAATTTGTTCATTTATTTTAACGGTTTGCTTAAAAATTAGCTTAACTTCATTGGATGCTTTTTTGCATCACGGAGGAAGTAAATTTGGTGCTATAGGGTCCTGGTCACATTCTTCCTATAGAAATTCCAAAGTATAGTCTACGGCCTGAGCAAGCCGGAGCCCGGCTGATCTCGGAAGCTAAGCAGGGTCAGGCCTGGTTAGTACTTGGATGGGAGACCGCCAGGGACTATCCGGTGCCGTAGGCGTAAAAAATAAGAGATTGTAGGCTGACAAGGTCCTTGCAATCTGTGAGGTCAACCAAGAGTCGCCTCACCTAAAAATAAAGAAAAGAAAAAAGAAATTCTGAAGTATAGAAGTAACCTTGACCAAACATTCAGTGATGGTTAGAGGTAGATGTGCACACTGCAGCCAAATATAGGGGTTTGGCATCACCTAGATACGTATTGTGTAGTGCAGGTGAGATGCACAAAATCAGAATAGTCCCATATGCGTGTGTATATGTATATCCTGACTAACGCGTGCAACGTACATTTCCAGGTAATGTTTAAACAGTTAATATTCTAAAAGGAATCACCCTTAAAACAGGGGAAAACACACTGCGTTAAAATGGTTATTTTTTAAGAGTGTGGTTTATCCTTTTCAAAGTGCGTTCACACCCACTAGCTCACCTTATCCTCGCCATTACGCCGAGACACCCATATGCACCACAGATGGGCAGACCGCCATGCAGGAGATGCTCAGTGCTTTGCCCACAGTCATCAGCCAGTCACGACGCACGATCCATCAACATTTGGTCTATGGCGTGACCAGGAGCAACACTGCTCAGATGTTCGGATACTGCTTGTCTCGGACAAGACAAGGCTTATTGACCTCACGAAAGCGATCAAGGACAAATCAGCCCAAACAGACACAGACATTTTCCTTTAAGAAAAAGTCCCATTTATTTAGTTAGTACCCGAGACACCACCGGGTGGTGATTTATTCTTTCAGACTATTCCAAAGTATATAGACGTACAGTCACTTTCAATCTGGAAGGAAAGTCATTTGCTCGAGCCTGGCTCAGATTTCCTGTGTTTGTATCGCATCCTTCCTTTCCTCATTCAAACGGAAATTGAGCTGATTTTAAGAACCGAGCACACGCTCCCAGGTGCGCGTCTCCTGGGCCCTCATGGGACCGTCACCAGAGCTGGTCGCCGTGCTTTGGGAAAGGGGGAAGTGGAGAGGACTATAACGTGCTTCGGATGGCTGCCCAAACGGAAAAACTAATCTCGCCTCTGGAACGATTTAGCATTAAAACAAAGGCAAACAGTGCTGGTGTCGCTTGTTGGGAAAAATAAATAGAAAAGAAGATAAATTAGAGCAAATCGATATTTATCAAGGGCATAGCTTAAATTTGCGCCTTCGACGGTTTTGAATATTTGAGTCATCTGTCCGTAGCATCGATTTTAGTGCAGCTCGTGATCTTTACTGGATTCACTTACTCGTGTTGAAGTAGTGTGACCCATATGTATTATTCATGGAGGTGACCTATGATAGATGCTCCCTCTTTTTATTGGTAAAACAGTACTTAAAAGAAAAAGATTACATGTTTGTGTAATGGAGGCACTTTCCACGCATTCTGAATGTGCTCGGCTGAGGTTATCTAATAAGTGCCAGTGGCGGAGGACAGGCGGCCCATCACTCACTTCTTGGGAGACTCACTTGGCCTTTGAGTGCTTCGCCCCTGCCCCCAGGGGCCCGGCGGTGGCGCCAGGGAGGCAGATGTAGCTCGGGAAGGGAGGGCACTTTGAGTCAGCTTGTGAATTTCAGAAGCTGTGCCATCTTAGACTGGGGATCAGATCATAGGGTATTAAACTCCTTCACGGTCTCCGAATCGGGGGCGAGTGAATAAAATAAGCTCTACGTCTTGGAATTTTTGACTCAAGACATTAGTTACTAAGTCTACTGTATTTATATGTCCTCTGCACTTCATCCTGCTGTACCCCTCTTCATATTGTCTGTAGCTGTTTGCCGAAAATGGTGCAAAAATATAACATTCGTTACATTCTTTCGTCCTGGTGGCAAACAGGTATCATGATTGTTTGCTATATCTAGAATGCTTAGGTCTCAGCGGAATCTCAAAAGGATTTAGATACAAAAAAAGTTTTAAATTTCAACCAAGAAATTAATAAAACGTATCAATTTAGTGAGAAAATGTATCAATTCTCCTTTCCTTTTTTACACTTTACTTAGACTTCTTTTATACCCTCCAGAACAATCGGATATTAGTTAAAGGAATATAAATAACTACTAGGGTAAAAATGATGAACTAGGGAGAGCAAGGGCATAGATGGTGGAGAAGAGAGAAAGCACATAACGACCGAATTTAAAAACTGTGGATCCGTATGGGAGATTCTACCGAACAACGAACAACGAACAACGTTTAAGTTGAAAAACAGTCCTTCTAGGCTTTTTGTTTCTAAGCACTAATAGAAAACTTGCAAATGAAGCAATTACCAGCAGGATGAGCATGAATGACAATCATTCACGTCAAGGGCTGACAGCTACCTCCCAACTAACGTGTTTAATTAGCTCAGCAAGTAATGTATCAATCTTTGCCTTCAAATAACCAGTTCAGTTTTGTGAATGAATATCTAAGGACGATGTTTGAACGTTTACTTAAACTTTAATTCAAAAGGTATAAGATGTAAAAATAAACAAGAAGAAAGATATTTAAAAATCAAAAGGTTCAGCTTTTGCTAAAAAATTTTTGATTGTGGAGCTATCGAAGCCCTTACACTTACAGGGTCATATGTTAACATACCAATTAAAATGCTGAACTGCGAATTCGTGGAGATAGGTTATCTTCACAGAACTCTCCCCAAAGTGCCAATCCCAAAATATCGCAGCCTTGTCAAAGCCGAGAAAAGACATTGTTCCTCAGTAGGGATCAGGAAGTGGAAACGGAATGAGGCCAGGTGCGAGGTATAAATTTAAATATGAAATCAACCTCTCGATTGCTCATGTTGATGTGAAACTTTCTGGAAAATGTATTTGCCCTTGAAAAAATAATTTATGTAGATCACTGGGATTAAAAAACTACATCTCTTTAAAAATATGCCTGAGTTTGAAATCTTCTTTAAATATATGAGTTTTCTGATATAAATTATTCATGGTTAGATTAGTAATTTATTATGTCTATAAATATTACTCATTCTAAATTTAAAAAAAGATATTTTTCTATCAGAATATTGCTTCCGTTTGAATGGTTAACCAGTGGTATGCTGTGTTAGAATCGGGACATCCGCATGAAAATTCAGCCTCCTCCCAATTATTTTCTCTATGTGGCCGCAACAAACAGCAAATTATTAAGAAACCATTATATAATGATTGATGCTTAAATTTCATCTCGGCATGACTTATCCCTAAACGGACAGTTTTTTATTAGCTAAGTTTACATTATAGTCACGCCATACATGTATCATTTTGATCAACAGACATTATTAATGATGCTGGCTTATTCTCACTTGCCCTTTCCTGTGGGAATAAAGACTTTTTTCCTTTTCACTTATCTTTTCTGCGAAAAGTTTCTTGAAATGAGACTCACAGGAAAAATTTTTCTGTTTTACTTAAACATTACAATATAGGTAAATACAAAAGTATTATTTTTACATAACAATATATCTTTTATTAGAGAAAAGTGATCAGGTGTTTGTGAAAACTCACGTAAGGAGAAAACTATCCAATAGGTCTGAAGTGGGAAACGACACAGAATAATGGACGTTCTGTTAGTGAGAAGACTCACCCCGTCCCACAGGGATCAATCGGATCACTAACGACTCAGGCACCTGCGATTAGAGCTGGGCTGCTGTGTGAGCGGCACCGAGCTGGCTCCACCCTGTTGCCATCCCACGTGGCTCCACCCCCGTTGCCATCCCACGTGGCTCCACCCCCGTTGCCATCCCACGTGGCTCCACCCCGTTGCCATCCCACGTGGCTCCACCCCCGTTGCCATCCCACGTGGCTCCACCCCGTTGCATCCCACATATCTAATCCGGGAATGAGAAGAGCACTGATGAGGTCTATCCGCCAAGGTCTAATCCAGTCGTCAGACACAGTGTCCTGAGGGAACCTTTGTTCAGTTCCTGTTTATGATGCTAATACCCTTTTGGGGGGCAGAAAGCATATGCCATTAGCAGAATACTGTTGTCTATTGTTCTTAGTTCACACTAAGATCCGTTTGTAGCCTTTACAGAGATGTAAAAACATTTATTAGTACAAAGAGAACATGAAACGCTTGCTTGCCGTTGAGATATTGAACAATGACTAAGTGGGCTAAGTGCAGCAGCGAACGGTCCACAAACCTCAGAGGTCTAACGGTGAAAACGAATAACGTTTTGTTCTCTCACGTTTTAGTCCGGTGTAACCGGCAGGGGCCGTGCCCTACGCAGTCTCAGAGGGGTCCCTTCTGTCTTGCGATGCCTCCGTCTTAGTCACAGAGACTCCAGGTCCCTGCAGATGAAGAGAACAGAGAGTAGAGGGTTTTAATGGACAGACCTGGACATGCCTACATGTCTTCTGTTCACGTGCGGCCAGCTAGAATCTAGGCACGCGGCCATCCTGTTTGCAAGGCAAGCCGAAAATGTAGTGTCACTGTATATCTGTCACTAAAGAAGAGGAAATATGTTTGGCGAACACGTAAGCAGGTGCTCACGTGTCTGTCCTTCATCATCAAACGCCTCTCTCATTCTTCTCACACATGGGACACAATCTACATCTCTTTAAGGGACACAAGCTAGACTGTCAAACAGTCTTCTCGTCCAGGTCAAAGCCTCCGTGTCGCAGAGGTGTCTCCGTCAGAAACAGCTGTTGCTCCTGGATGAGCGGTTAAAAGCAAGAGCATTAGGTAGAGTATCAGTGTCCCCTCCCCCGCACGGTTCATGTTCTTTTCTAGATCCAGCTCTCTAACTAAACGTTCTTTCCTTCCTTCCTTCCTTCCTTCCTTCCTTCCTTCCTTCCTTCCTTCCTTCCTTCCTTCCTTCCTTCCTTCCTTCCTTCCTTCCTTCCTTCCTTCCTTCCTTCCTTCCTTCCTTCCTTCCTTCCTTCCTTCCTTCCTTCCTTTTTGCTCTCTGCCTTTCTCTTTCTCTAGCCCTCTCTTTTCCTTCCCTCCCTTTTATTGTCCATTTTCTTGCCTTCATATTTCTTTCTCTAAAACTAACAACCTCAAGGCTATTAGGCTGGGCGGGAAGTTCACCCCTTAGTCTAATCTTTGAGTGACCTAATTTAACAGAGATGTTTTACTGGGTCTTTGCCTCTGAAAATCTTTTAAAATCCCTTCTACTTCTTGAAATCCAGAAATAGTTGGATTTGCCAGCCCTTTAAATTCTGCACTTCTATTGTCTTTTATTTCTCTGTGTAAATTGTCTAATTCTTGTCTGAACTTATCTTTTTCTCATAATACTTAGTCAAAATCATACGATATCATAGGAAGGGTGGCATGTGACCTCCCTCCCAAATTGCGTGCATGACGGTTTTGCCAAGCACGCGATAGCGTGTACCATGTGTCGCCGTCCTTCCAGCCTCTGATGGAGCAGATCTCCGTACTCCCGCCCTGCCTGACACCCAACCTCCGAGCATTCGTGTTAGGCAGGCCGCACTCTCTCTCAGTGAAGTGAAACGTTTGGGCGTGGCATCTCTCTGTGGCCAGTTATTTTGTCCCAGGAGAAAAAAATGGGGTCTTCAACACCTTCTTTCTTTGAAGCCATTGCCCAGTGTTAAAAAACAAAATTCACCTGAATGAAGTGTAATGATCGTATTGGCTGCATCCAGTCCAGCGGGTGGAAAGGAGCTCCCAGGACCTGTACAAAACAGAAGGCTCTTCTAGGCAGAAGTACGGGGGGTAAGGGAGGGTTACCAGACAAAAATCAGGTTGGCCACGGCAAGGTCACTTTCCCTCAGGGGACAGCAGGGGCCTCACTAGTAGTGATCAGGCAAATCCTAATTAACCAGTTTAAGACCCATTTCTAGGGGGCGCTAAAACTGTAATTAAGTCTCAGTTTGATAACGTGGGGCTTAGGATAAATGACTCCATTTGGAGTTTGTTGTCTTGTTTTTAATACAAGTCATGAGCAAGACTCCTTTCCTCTGTGGACCCAAAAGTAGGATTTCCAGAAATGCATACATTTCTGAAAACAAAAAAAAAGACAATAGAAAGTTAAAATCTTGGTAGTACATTCTGAATTTATTTTAAACATTGTGTTGTATACGGAAAAAAAAAAGAGTCAATGAAAAACACTACGTAATTAGAGGCATTCAAGCAATGGCTTTTCATTACGAGGAAAACAAAAAGACAAATGCATGCAAAGACAGGGAAGTTACCTCCTTACAGTGACATCAGGGTGTCTTCTAAGTTTTCCTTTAGAAAATGAAATAGTGTTCACAGCGTTTTGAAGGAAGAAAATATGAGATTCAAGAAATCGCTATGGGAAAAAAATTAAATTGATTTTTTAAAAGCTATGGCACCAGATGACTTTATTGGAATTTCTTTTTGAAATTTTTGAGAAAATTTTCATGCTATATAAACTATTTGGGAGGTTAGAAAAGGAAATCTTTTTAATCCATTTTGTTAAACTAATATAATCCAAATTTTAAAATCTGATAAAACTGTCATTCGAAAATACTATTGAAACTGTTATAAATACAGCTGGTACGCTAATACCATTGTTTAGTTCAACATCATTTTGTTATAACGTTGATAAAGAAAAAAAAAATGATTCTAGGCCGGGGCCACCGTCTGTGTGGGGTTGGCACATTCTCCTCATGTCTGTCCGGGTTTCTCCTAGGGGACTCTGGTTCCCTCCCACATCCCACAGAGGTGCCCGTTGGGTTAATTGGCTAATGTATCTCTATCGTCCTAGTCTTCGTGAGTGTGGGTGTGGGTGAGTGGCCCTGCCATGGAGAAAGTTCTCCGGGGGTGGGGTCCCCCCTTGTGCCTTGAGCTGCCGAGATGGGCTCCCATGTCCCCTGACTCTGAACTGGAATCAGCAGAGTAGAAAAGAAAGGTCTCGTTTTTACTAATCTTTCTTAAACGTATGTAGAGCTCACATTTATTTCAGTGTTTAATATTAGAAGTGTTTTGGGTCTTCGTTTAGAAGTTTGGCGATGTTTTCGTGATAAGAACTATGCCATAGAAACTCAATTCTTGTTACTATCAATTAGCCTGTGGCCAAACTGGTTTTATTATATGTTCTCTCTCTTCAAGTCGAAGTTTCCTAGAACCCATGGATGACGTAAGGTGAAGACGTCCTAAATAGTAGACGACCTAAATAGCAGACCGACAAATAGAAGGAAAGGCATTCTCCCATGGATTGGCAGCCCGAGGGTCAGATGATGATAACATGCCAGCCTGTTCACGCCGCCGTAGCTGAAAACCACAGACTGGTTGGCCTAAGCAGCAGCTTATTTTCTCACAATTCTAGAGCCTGGAAGTCTGAGGTCAAGGCGTCAGCAGGGCTGGTTTTGTTCTGAGACCTCTCTCCGTGGCTCATGGATGGTCACCTTCTCGCTGCACCTTTACATGCTCTTCTGTGCGTGTGTCTGTGTCCTATTCTCCTTTTATAAGGACACCAGTTAGATTGGATTGTGACCTCATTTTACCTCAGTCTCCTCTCTATAGACTCTATTTCCAAATACTGTCACATTATGAAGTTCTAGGGGTTAGGACTTCAACATATGATTTTTTTTTTTGATAGAAAGACAGTTTAGCTTATAATAATAATAAACGTTTGCTCAATATTTTGCTTTTGAAACCCATGATGTGTAATATTTAATATAGAGTATAATTTACATTCAAATTGTAGGGCTAAAATCTCTGATTGGTGGACCTATTTCCTAGATAGAAATATTTAAAATTAAATCGCTTTGCTTCAAGTGTCTGGTGTCTTTGTCCCTCTCTCTAATTTTGCTCTCCTGTCTCGTGTGACCAGATAGAGATGACAGAACACTGGCAAGTAGGGTATATTAAAGAAAGTACTAAAGGGCTTTAGAAAACTATATGATCCCATTTAAGATCTGTTACTTGTGAGCTGGTTGAGGAATCACTGTCTGGTGCACAGTATGCACAAGCTGAACACAGAAATGCAGGTTCGAAAAGAGTAGGCAGGAAAGAGGGTTTTTCAGAAACCTCTAAACTGTTTTCAAAGTGGTTGTACCACTTTACATTCCCATCATCAATGCATGAAGGTTCTAGTTCACTCACATCTTTGCCCTTACTTAGTACTGTCTGGTTTTCTACTATAGCCATTTTGATGGATGTGTAGTGCTATTGTGTTGGGGTAAAATTTGCATTTTCCTATCTAATAATGTTGAGCATCTTTTTAGATGCTTATTAGCCATTTGTATATCTTCTCTGTGAAATAATTATTCAAATATTTGGCCCATTTTAAATTTGGTTGTTTATTATTTTGTTGTAAGCATTCTTTATGTATTCTGGATACTTTATTAATCAACATATGTTATGCACATATTTTCTTCCAGTTTCTGGTTGGCTTGTATTTCCATTTTCTTAATGATGTCCTTTGAAATGCAATAGGCTTTCATTTTGATGGACTCAAATTTATCAGTTATTTTCTTTTATAAGTTATGCTTTTAGTGCTATATTTTGCCCAATCCAAGGTTATGAAGATTTTTTTCCCAGAACTTGTGACATTTTATTTTAATTATAAGTTTATAATTTATTCTGAGGGTTATTTTTTGTACAAGTCAAGTCCTAGTTAAATATTTTTGTATATGGACATTCGATTGTCTCAACACCGTTTGTTGAAGACAATTATTTTTCCCATTGCTTTATCTTGATGGATTTGTTCATCGATTTTATTAAATTTTTATCATTTTTTGGTCTTTTTATAGAGACAAATTTAGTTTCATTTGTTTCTATGCTATTTCTGGTTTCTATCTCATTGATTTATGCTTTTTATTCTCAGCTATTGTTTTCTTAGTTTCTTAAGGGGCAATCATGTTACTGATTTGAGACGTCCATTTTCTGATGCAGGCTTTCAAAACTATAAATTTCCATTTGATCACTGCATTAGCTTTATTTTATAAATTTTCTAGTGCTTTCATTTTGATTGAGTTTAAAATATTTTCTAATTTCTCTGTGACTTCTTTTTTGACCTGTAGATTATTTAGAAGAGTGCTATTTATATTCTAAACATTAATGAGTTCTTAGACTTCATTCTGTTACTGATTTTGAATTTAGTTCTGTTGTTGGAAAATGTACTTTATATAATTTTAATTCTTTGAAATTTATTGAAACTCTCTTGTGGTCTAGAATATAGTCTATTCTGAAGAATTTTCCATGGGCACTTAGAAAGAACTTATTCTGGAGTCATCGGCTTAAGTGTTCTGCGTATGTCAGTTTTGTTATTTAAGTCACCTATATTTTTGCCGATTTTCTGCTAAGTCGTTCTATTTATTTTTGGTCCTGACTCCTCCCTAGGGGTTGCACTATTTCTGTATATTTGGCTGTCAGCCAGTGATTAGACAGAGGTTGCGCTCAATTGCCTCTAGCCAGTGAGGCTTCTGTCTTCTGCCGGTGGATCTGTGTGTGGGCAAGGGGCACATCCCAGGTTCAGTCTGTTTTCAAGCACGCTCAGCCTTCGCCTCCCCCTGGGCTCCTGTGCGCATGTGTGTAGTCTTAGGGTTGGTAAGTCAGAAACACATGGACAGCTTGATGCTCACTGGTCTTCACTGTGTAGGCAGCTTCATCCTGAAATGGAGATGCCACGACTATGACTAAATCATCGGGACAAATGAGTCAGTGGCCCTTTTTCTTATCAACTCTCAAGGTTGCCACTTTCGCTGACACTGGGTGTGGGCATCTTTTGACACTCTAAGTTGAGTGTGGCACTTTGGACCGCTGCGGCAAAGCCGCTGGTTCTAACGGCCTGGTCTGCTCTGGCAGAAGCTCCGTGCTGACCGAGCTGGGGCGTAGCTGCCACACACCCCGCTGCTCTCACCTGAAGCTCAGCGACTCCCCCAGCATAAACTCTTTTCAGATTGCTGCACGATTATGGTCAATTGCCACAACATTGAGACGGTCAGTTTCGTTAATTTTTCTCAGCTTTATAGTCGTTCTTTGGGGACAGAATTTGCTGACCGCCCCATTCAGCCCCAACCAGAAGTCAGAAGAGTGTTCTTTAGAAGGTAAAACATGACTTAGGGCTGTGGCAAGGGGTAGTGGGTTTATGTCAGGAATGGTATTTACCAGAAATTAAGGAGAGTGCAGAAGTTAAAAATAAAAATGATTGCACAGCTATTTGAAGTGTAAGTACGTGAAGAATACAAAAGATTCTACTGATGTGTAATTCATGAACCTTTATGTAAATGGCTGTGTAAATGACTTAGGAAAGAGAGGGAAGGGACACTTGCTAATGATCGTGTTCCCAAGCTGTCACCTGCATGACTAGTTCCTGTCAATTGAGAAAAAGAAAATATCCCCACGTCTGACTCTTAAAGGTTTTATATTCCAGGCACAGCCGCTGTGCCCTTGGTCTCGCTGCTCCTTTTGGGTCTGACTCTTCCCGCACCTTTCGAACGGGGCTGTGCTAAGACTCACGAGGGCCTGTCAGGCTGAGTAAAGCTAATGCTGGTAACGCATGTTTAAGACCCTGGGAAAACAGGTCTCGGGGTATATACTTCAGAAGATGTGTTATTTAAACTGGCGTTTTTATATGCTTCTCAGCTTACAATAACGGGGTTTTCTTCAATATCTGAATTAAATGTCTCAAACCCTTACGACAACTTCTGTCAAAAAAAGTGAAACACTGTTTAGTAGAATTGAAATATAATACCACATCGACAGTTGGGATACGATACACATATTTACCTGCTTATCAGTCACAGGTGTGTTGAGAAAGTGAAATGAAATAGACGGAAACAGGCAGGTCTGGGTCTGGGAGCGGCCGGAAGCACCAGCGGCCGCTGCGCCTCCGGCCTCGCCGGCCGGAATCGGCCCTTTGACAGCACCTCGTGAGATTTCCGAGCGGGACCTCCGGCCCGCAGTGAACTTCCACTAAAGTTTTCTCTCCGGGGTGACTCTCCAGATGGAAAGTATACAGCAGACCCTTGAACAACACAGGCTCGAATTGCACAGGCCACTTATAGGCAGATGTTTTTCCATAAATGACGGTCACCTGCCATACCTGCCGGGGATTCACATCCGAGAACTCAGCCGGCTCGCAGACCCTTGGTTGGGAATCCGAGGGTGTGGACGGTCGTCTTAAGGGACACGCAGATGTTTGTGTGTGTGCGGGGGGCCAGTGGGGGGGACCCAAACCCCGCATTGCTCAGGAGCGAACCGTAATCACGTACGGGTGGCGCGCTCCTGAGCGCGCGGCTCTGGGCGAAGGAACATGGGAAGGGCAGTTCCCGCCCCAGGAGGCCAGCGGCACGGGGACCACGGCTGCCGTTCTGGCCCTGGGGGCGCAGTCGTCGCGTGTGCGGTGAAACACCCGCTCATCACAGAAACGAACCCCGCCGGCCGCCAGCTCGCCCGCTCCGGTCCCTCCGCGAAGCTCAGCTCCTCCAGGACGCGCGGGCCGTGTGTCTTCTCCGTCCTCCCGCCGGGCTCCCGTCCGTAACCTGTCCGAAGACCAAGGTTACAGACAGGGGCCGAGGTGGTTTCCCCCTCCCAACAGCTTCTTCCCCCGCAAGGGAGGCCGAAGAGACCTGCTCTGGAAGCGGCTCCTCCGATGCGCGGAGGCTGGACAGTGCTCCCTGTCGCTGATTGCGACGCGGAGGAGGAGAAAACGTCCTCCTTCCTTCTCTGGTTTTGTTTGTTTGTTTGTTTGTTTGTTTGTTTTTGGCTGATTGAATAATCAAATCAGCATGAGACGGATTGACGAGAGAAAATAAAATTTGATTCTGTGTGCGCGGGACCCCCAGGTATGTGAGGGGATCAGAGCCAGGAGAGGAAATGGGTACATTAGACATTCCGAGCTGGCGACGAGCTAAGGTGGCTTGTGGCTTCAGGAGGTCACTGCAGGGAAATCACGTGTTCGGCAATCACACGTTTGCTCTGCCATATAGATAAGTCAAAAAAACGTCGCCTCTGATCATCTCTTATTACAGGCGAGACCCCTAATTCAAACCCCTCTGGAGTGTTGGGGGGAGCGGGGCAGTTTCTCTTGAACTGACTGGGTCTTGGTTGCTTTTATCTCAAAATAATTTTCATACCATAGAAGCACAATTTGGGGTGACTCGTTCTGAACCCCTACAATAATATCCATTCACGATAATCTATAGGATGCATGTCACTGAAAATTCAAAATGGGACTCAAGTTAATGACGGTGCCTCCACTAGTCCTCGTAGACCAGTCCGGCCTTTCCCTGTCCTTGTGAACAGCATCGTGCTTTCCATTAGATGCCATCAGGTAAGTCACTGCTCCTAGTCCCCGTCCCGGGGTGCCATTCAGTCTGCGGGTGTCTCATGGCCCAAACTAAGCTACTTGGAGGAGTGGAACCACTTCCCCATCCATTCTGTGGATAGCACCCCTGTCTTATGAAGAGTTGGCTGACAGATGTAGAGTCAGCCAGCAGCAGCCGTGGCGTGACGTCCTTCAGCCCAGAAAGTGTGTGTGCAAACGGGTCTCGGGAGCCTTGTTCAGACATTGTTCCCTGTAACCTTTAACGAAGCCTCAGAACGATCTCCTGAGCTGCGGAGGGAGGAGAGTCGGGCTGTTGCTTGTGAGAAGCCATGAAATAACAGTGCCGATTTCTCTTTGGCGTCTCTCTCATAAGAGGAAGAACCACGTGGAGGGGTCAAGATCAAGGAACAAGAACAGCAGCAATCAATGGAGAGCGGCTGTTTTGGCAGAATTTCGCGTGCGTTTTCACATCTCTGGAGTTCTCTGTAGAGACCGGAGCTCCCTGGTTGAGGGATTTTAGCCCTTTTTGGGACCAGGAATCAGGCGTCTCAAAAGGAAAATCAAATGGCTTTTATCTCTCAAAAGTCTTTTGTTAGGAACCAGGACCTT
>NW_011889123.1:476350-482355 GCF_000151845.1 Pteropus vampyrus
TGTCTTATGAAGAGTTGGCTGACAGATGTAGAGTCAGCCAGCAGCAGCCGTGGCGTGACGTCCTTCAGCCCAGAAAGTGTGTGTGCAAACGGGTCTCGGGAGCCTTGTTCAGACATTGTTCCCTGTAACCTTTAACGAAGCCTCAGAACGATCTCCTGAGCTGCGGAGGGAGGAGAGTCGGGCTGTTGCTTGTGAGAAGCCATGAAATAACAGTGCCGATTTCTCTTTGGCGTCTCTCTCATAAGAGGAAGAACCACGTGGAGGGGTCAAGATCAAGGAACAAGAACAGCAGCAATCAATGGAGAGCGGCTGTTTTGGCAGAATTTCGCGTGCGTTTTCACATCTCTGGAGTTCTCTGTAGAGACCGGAGCTCCCTGGTTGAGGGATTTTAGCCCTTTTTGGGACCAGGAATCAGGCGTCTCAAAAGGAAAATCAAATGGCTTTTATCTCTCAAAAGTCTTTTGTTAGGAACCAGGACCTTCAATTGTGCTTTTCGCCGAATTAATTTTTATTTTCCAAAAACATGTGCAGGTGTCTGAATCAGACTGAGAGAAAGCAGGTGTGGGGAAAATAATGACCTGGCGCCCGGCCGCTCTTCACCTGCTCCCGGGGGGACATCTGCAAAGCCGTTTGACAGAGCTGTTCTCCCGTCCAGGATGGAAAGGTCATGGGAGGTGGAAGTCACGATTGCGTTGTTCGTGGTCTCTCCTTTTCAAAGGACTCTTAATTTTGAAAAGAAAAACATTGGCTACTGCACGTGAGCATTTTTTTAAGCTAAGCGTCAGCTGCCACTGGCCAGAGGGAACCCATATTGTAACGTGTTCGCCAGACGCTCGCCCGTGGGAAAGGTGGTGGGGACAACGCCTGAGGTGGATAACTTTAGAGACAACCGATTCAAGGCACACGTTTAAGCCTGTGTTGTTCGATAGGGAAAATAGGACAAGAAAAGACCCAAAACAATCATATTTGGGATGCGTGGCTACATGATAAAGTAAAAGCAGAGTAGGCAAGCAAGATACCGATATTTAGAAAAAGTTCCGTCGTTAGCAAAACCTTGCTACTAGGGAGCTTAATTTTATGCTGACATAATCTTACCAGGCACATTTCTGCCACCACCACGTTTCCTGCTGTTTTTCAGCAGCTCGATGCCTCCTCGTGTTGATTAAATACAGATCAAAGGTCCCCGATCACGGGGCTGGTGTTCATTCCTGATTTTGCTTTAAGAAGATTAGCAACTGGTAATGATTTTGGCTTCGCTCTTTGTGGCCTGTTACTTCCCATGAGTGACTCATTTGGTTCTGATTAAATTGCAGACATAGAGCAAGATTGTGCAAGCTGTTTAATAGGATTATCGCAGGTGATCTAAGCTTTCAAATTTGATAATGAGGTCTTTAAATAAAAAGATAATATGAGACAATGTCTAAACTCCTTAGTATCCACCTGGCTTCATTCCTGGTGCCACAATGTACACCGGACCACAGCAGGGCCCCACCTGCCACCTTGACTCCGCCCCTGGCATGTGCTCCTGTGCCTCCCCTCTGCTCAGAACGCCCCACGCAGTAGTCACAATTTCCAAGGTCAACAGTTTAAGTCTCAGCATTTATATGAAGTCCTTGGAAAAGCCGCCCTGTGTGTCTAGGCCTCGCTGTGTGCCGACCACAGCCGGAGAAGCGCTGGAGCAGCTGGCGACCTGTCTCCTCACCTACGAGGTTGTCCTTGTGAAGAAAAGCGGCCACGCCCTCCTCATCTCTACATTCCGGGGCCTGGGACCCAACGTGCCACGGGTGCTCAGTGTTTGGACGGAGTAGGCACGACTGAATTCCGGCGGCGCGCGTGCCCGGGGCGCGTGCCTGGGGCGCGTGTCCGGGCGTCTGGCCGAACAGCGCGCTGCTGTCGCGCGTCCCCCACGGGGCTGCTGTCGCGTGGGAGGGGGGGTGGCCGCTCCTTCCTGTCCCTGCGGCTTCAGTCCGGGAGAGAGAAGCCAGCTGGCCGGGCGCCGCCCGGGACCGGAGGTTCGGCTCTGCTCTGAGCGTTTGCGGGGGACGAGTCTGCGGAGGCCAGAACCGCATCCTCAGAGCCGGGGGGCGGGGCGGGGCGGGGGGTCACGGGCCAAGCGGAGATTTTCCCGGGCGCCTTTCCTATTACGTGGGAGAGCCGAGCCCTTTTGAGGAGCGGGTGTAGGGGACCGGCTTCGGAAGCTTAGCTGTTGACCCAACGTTTGAGTGACCGCTTCCCGTGTTCCTGTCGCCGCGATGCGGGTTCACGGGCTGGGACGCGGGTGTCGCCGCGAGCGGGGGGGGGGGGAGCGTCCCAAGTTCTGCTCGTGTTTGTTTTAGCTCATGGGTTTCAATTTCCATTTTGCATAATTTATTAGATGTATAATATATTACGTATGTATATACAATGCGAATATTTACACATAAGGAGGAATTTGATTTTTTTACGTTAGAGCTGTGTGATCAAAAAAATTTAGAGACCACTGTTCCGTTAGGCCTAAAGTCTTAATAAAACTTCATACGATGGCAAAGTGTTTATTACAAAGATATAAAAATATAGATTATATTTTAATATGTGAATACTTATTTTAACTCTTTTATTATAAAATAAAATACTTAATTTTTCTGTCTTAAGGCCCTGGCCAGTTTTCACTTTGATAGTACTCTGTTAAAATATATGCTACCTTATTTTTATTTTATCCAACAATTTTTTTTCCTCTTAAAAAAAAACCCCTCAAGTATTACCTTGTGAGTGCTCACAGTAAAAACAACACCTAATCAGAGAGTCGCTCTCTTCAAGCAAATCCATAAAAAATAGATTCTTCCAAGCGACTTCATCAAGTTAAAGCACTACGGGTAACTGGCGAGCCCTGACCATTTGCATATGTCCCCAGCGTGGTGTTCCCGCTCAGTAACCACAGCCTTGAGGAATTTACAAAAGCCGTGTTATCTCTAGGGGGACAATAGTGCGTTTTGTGATCGGAAGTAATTAAAACACGAAATTAAATCTTTCAATTGAAGTTGTTTGTGTTCGTTGGAAAAACCCAACGCGTGGAATCTTTCTGAGAAACAAAAAGGAAATGAAAAAGCAAACGGGACTGTGTTTACCTGATAAAAAGGCAGCAGAACAATTCATTAGAGTGTAAAAGATTTGGTCAGTCAGCAGTGTTATTTTTTTACCGCACAAAATATTGATTTTACCTTTCCTGTTCCCTGCCGTTTCATTTGGGGTGAATAGTCTGGGTTGGTGACTTCAAGCAGATGCGGCCGCAGAGAGGCCAGTTTTTCGCCTAGTGTCAGGCACAGATATAATGGCTTCACGGAGGGCACCACCCCTTCTTCTCTCTCTGCTCCCCGCCAGCTCCTCGCAGGGTGGGGGATGGGCAGGATTAGCTCTGTCCTTCCCTGTTTCTGATTAGATCTGACTGCCCGTAAAGAGGGTTCGGTCTGATTGTGGCAAATTGACTACGAAAGTGACCAATTCTCCACCTGCTCCGGTATCCACGCCCTTGTGATGTAATTTTGCTCCAGCAAGAGGTAGAGTTTATTACTGCACCCCTTGGGTGTAGACTGGTTTTGTGACTTGCTTAGGTTAGCGGAATGCAGTAGAAGTGACAGTATGCGTGTTATCCTGGCTGTCTTTGAAGCCTAACCATGCCATCAGAACAAGCCCAGCCTGGTCCCCGGAGGAAGACATGCCACTTGAAGCAGAAAGAAGTCATACCACAAATGGCACCCTAAGCCTGCCAAGCCTCCACTTGGCTGACCTGCCAGCTAGCCTTGCACACCTGAATAAGTCCAGCCAAGATCGGCAGAACCTTTGGGCCAACTCACAGACTTCTACGCACAGATAAATGTTTCCCGCATAGGCCCCTCTGATTGTGTGGTTGTTTGTTACACAGCATGGACCAGACGGTGGCAAGCTGATGCAGCCAACTTTCTGTGGAGTAAACTTAGTTGGGCAAGTTCTGCCTCTAGAGAGGAGAACTGTCCTCCCTTAGCGGGTACACGATAAATAAGGTGGGTAATTTTTTTTCTGGGACGAGGTTTTAGAAAGTCCTTTCGATTATAGATCGAAAGCCATACTTTCTATTCAGCTGATCAGAAACAAGATTGGCATTTTGGTCTCCACTTATGTGTCACCTATCTTGTCTCATCTAGCTCCCAGTTCAGGCCAGCAGCTGTGGTGTGATAAATCTGCACCCGAAAACTCATGTTCAGCTAAATATCGTCTTGGGAAAAATTACATTAAGTGCATCCATATTGTTGTGGTGGCAGTAACAAGCTATTATAATTATTATCATATATATCACTGTTGGTTATCATTACTAAAATATATTTTCCTGGCCCAATTGTATGCTAAAATTTAAAATAATTTGCCGGTAAACAGCAGAATTTTTAATGAATAATTGGCTAGCTGATATATTATTGATAGTGTCTTTGTAAGGGCTGGTGAACTCATCACCAGGAAAGTAGCTCTTGCTATTTATGGATCTATCCCTGGCAAGCTGTAAGAATCAGACCCATCTCAGGGAATAAGAATTTTGGTAAGTCACACATTTTTTCATACTTGTGTTTTAGTCCAGTCGATAACATCAGAAGAGGCTTTTTGTAGATATAATGTACCTTGAATCACTTATTCAGTCATTCAACAAACATTTCTTAAGCATATGCTATGGGGCGGGGCTGCTATTATTGTTGTCAGTACAAGAAATACACCAGTGAGATCATGGCCTTTACAGAGCTGATATTCTAGTGGGGTATGTAGACAATAAACAAATGAATCTATAAATAAACTATATCATCGGGTTAAAACAAATGATACGAACACAAGCAATGAACGTGATAAAGAGACAGCGCGTAATGGTGGTTCCTCAGGGCAGGCAGCGCAGGCCTCTGTGAGGGACACAAACTCGAGAGAGACCAGACTGAAATGAGAAGATGAGCCATCTAAATATTTGGGGAAGATACACTTCAGTCAGAGGAAATTGCACATGTAAAGAAAGTAATGAGTATGAAAACAAACAAACATATGCAGAGACGGTTTTCTTCTTACAAGCGCAAATGTTTTTCCCGTGATATCTCTGATTCTTTGGAAGGAATAAGAGGAAGGGTAGAGGCAAAATGGTGGCACAAGAATAGGAAGAGAAAGTGGGAAGGGACCACTGGGCGCCCACCCAGGAGAGGGCTCCTCACATCATCCGAGAAGAAATGGCAGCTCCAGATGTGCTCATCTGCACTCGTTGGGAAAGAATATTTATTACTCGGAGCTATTCACGTAGAAGAATTGGGAGTGGGTGGTTGTTTATGATGGAATTAAAGCTATCGATCGATTGAAAACCAACGCCTGAGCACACATTCCCGTGATAAAGTTGAGCTGCCATTAAAGACCGGCACTGGCCACTCTGTGGGCAGATATGGTGTGTCTCATTTTGTCAACTCAGATATATTCTCCGTTACTGAAGAAGCGCACTGCTAGTAATAAATAAAATGATCCGTGAATAATCCTTTGTTGACCTTACAATGGTGACACGTACCTGAATGCATGAACCTTCTCTTTACCCGGTGTCCTGGCTTGAATAGGCGTCCCCCTAAAATTCATGCCAAAGCTCACTGTCTTTGCAGATGGAGTGAACTTAAGGTGAGGTCCTACTGGACTGGGGCAGGCCCTAAATCCAGAGCACAGTGGCCTCAGTGACTCAGAGGGAGCATGGCTCTGCTGGCACCTTCGTTTTGAATTTCGAGACTCCAGACTGTGAGAAATAAACTGCTGTTGTTTAAAGCCATGGCATTGTGGTATTGTCACAGCGGCTACAGGAAACTGATACATCATACATCGGGAACTAGGTGGAGCACAGGGGCGCCCCCTCCTCTGGCTAAGTGAGGGCCCAGACTTGGTTTGTGGTTTTCAGAGCATTAGAAAACAATAAACTGCTCTCAAAATGGAAGTTATTTTGAGTAAAATCTAATATTTCTTGAATCAGAAAACCTTGCCAGACTTTTAGTGTC
>NW_011889123.1:482879-486376 GCF_000151845.1 Pteropus vampyrus
TTCCCGAGAACGGACGGACTCTGCGGGTGTAGACTGTGACCCCGGCCTTCGCCAGGCTGCAGCTGCGAATTAAGTTTTAAGGCATTCGTCCTTGCCTCGGGTCTAAAACCCCCAGTGAAATGGTGTCCCCCGTATTAACTCTGTCGCCGTATAGGCGGTCATTATTCCAACGAATGTGTTCAATGGGCTTCTTCTCATGTGTTTTTAATAAAATCTCCCGAAGTTCTCGCTCACACCGCCTGAAACCTAAAAACATCCACAAACAGACGGCGGAGCAAAGGCTTTGTCACGTCTGGGCCTCCACCTCCGCCAGCAGCCACAGAGCCCAGGCTGCTTCGTTCTCTGATTGCGTCTGTTGGCAAGTTCTCGAAGAAAATTGTTTCTGTTTACCTCTGTGATTGCTCTGAATGCGATAGAAAGGATTCTGTTGAATGCCAACTTGTGCGATTTAATTTACATTGCTATAATCCCACCCCTCTTTTCCTTACTTTTGTTGATAATCGTTCCTCTTAACTAAACATTATAATTAGCATTTGGTGCTTCGTAACCGCTGTTTTTCCTCTAATCATCTTTAAATCATAAGAGAAAACTTGTGTTTTTCTTCAAGTCATTTTTGTCTTCAGATTTCACGCTTTGCTTTTCTCATCTGCAATTCTTCAGAACAAATTCTATTGTCACGTAATACAATTTTCAATCATTTTTTTAACAGAAAGTTTTTCCTAAGTGTTTGTTTTCCTTCTTTGTTTTCCCTCTTTTTTTTCAATACATAAAAAAAAAAAAACTGCTGGAAGACATTCATTATATAAATAAGTTTCATGATATATTTTCTGAGATATATAATCTATTAAATAAGGCTTAGGAGACCCAAAGTCCAAAACTAAAAAATAGAGAACAGCTGCATATAACTTAAAAATATTAAATTCTGAGACATATGGATGAAAATCATCACATATTTAACATGATTCTTTACCATTCACAGGTAACTTTAAACAATGTCTGGTATATATAATTAGAGTCATAGAATTTTAGAATAGAAACGTTAGAAATATGAGGTATAAAAACTAAAACTATTTTTTTTGTGGAACATACTTATTCACAAACAGTTGTAAATGAGAACCAATTAAGAATTTCTGTAATAAAATTTGATGCAGCAAACATTTAGTTCAGGTAAATTTCTGCCTGTAACGGACGTCAAATGCAGGGAGAGATCTATTTTGTGCAGACATCTGGTTTCATACTTAAAAAAATCCATTTATTCCATGGTTGACTTTGAGAAATGTTACAGATCAATGACTAAACTATTCCTTAGCTTTTCCAACTTTGCTTTGGCATTTATGAATATTAATCATCACACTTCCTTCTGGCCCAGTAATAAAAGTTCCCAGTGGTCAGGTGGTCAGAAAAAGGTCCACTGGTGCCCAGTGAAGTGTCAAAAGTGCATCTCCATGTAACAACCGGCAACACCGCCCTCCGGTCTGAGAAATAACGCTCTCTGAGCTTTGCCGAGGCGGGACATTCGAGAATCACCTTGGGAATTTGTATTATTGTTCCTAGACGTGTATTACTTTGCCTTTGCTCAGGTGCCACCAGTCACTTGAATTATTTCTGCTTTCTAAGAAGTTTATGTGTGATAAAAAGATATTTGTGAATTTGGTGAAAGAATGCAAGGGCAGTAGAATTAATTGGAGTAAAACTAACAAATACCCCTTTAGGTGACAAATACGAAAAATAACAATATGTGTAGAAAACAAGCACAGTTTCATACTTTTGGACTCTTAGCTTAAATATTATTATTTTTCAGTTATTTCGTCAGTTCATATTAAAATCTATGGATGATACTTAAACTATAACTACTGTGAAAAACCAATAATCATACAATGTCATATGTATTATATAGCAAATGTGTTGTATTTGCCTCATGTATCATATTGTGTATTATTATGTTATGTATTATATTGCATTTTCTTTATGTATTATAAGACAAATATCTGACTTAGAAATTTGCTAAAAACATTTTTAAAAGATCTATCTCCAGGCTCTTCTACAATTATATTATTTTGCAGGACATATTTCCAGCCTTCGATGTAAGATCCGTCTAGTATATTGCCACTTAAATTATTACCTTAATAAAAGTATTCCCCTGCCTGACTCTCTAAAATGAGATTCAAGTATTTTAAAAAATTCAAGGAGAAAAAATAAATAAAAGTAAATAAATCTTGAAATACTCCATTTGGATCTGGAGACTTTTTGTCTACATTATCATGCATTGTGTGTTTCATTGTAATTGATAAGGAAAGATGGGGTGACATATAGCTTGAGATAATTTTCTTATCAATTCTAAAGACAAGAATATAAAAATGTTCTATATTGTTTCAGGTAAAAAGAGTACTCTCATGTCAACTGCTCGTGATTTTGCCAAAGTTCACTTTTGTTTTGAAGAGTCACATGGTGTAGTTAGCAAAAGCTGTGTTTGAGTTTGGACTTGGGGTGCCCAACAGGACTGGAGGTTATAGCAGGTGGATTAGCATGGATGGCTAGTGTCTTATCTGTGTCGTTTACCTCTAATCGGATCCTTTTGAGTAATCGGATTTACTTTTGAGTAAATGTCCTGGTAAAACTATGCAGCATGACTCGGTACTGCGTGAAGTTTTTACTGTTATCAATTTCTCATTTTTCTGACAGGTAAGCAAAAAAGAGAAGATAGTTTGCTCGCTTTATCCAGTCTCTGGAGGGAGAAGAAAGTGGACACATGAAGATAAGCAAGCATAGCCCGTGCCTAACATTCCGACTGTCTACTCCCAGGCTCTGTGTTCAAGTTTCTCTGAAATAAAAATTCAGCATTGGGTATGCATGTAGTAGACAGAAAATGGCACCCCTCGGGGATATCCTCCCCCCTGGCATCTGTAAGTGTGATTTTATTTGAGAAAAAAAAGGCATTTTCCAGATGTGATTAAGTTAAAGATTTTGAGATGGGGAGATCATCCCGGATTATCGGGTCGGGCCCTATAACCATCACGAGAGAGAGGCAGGCTGGACTTTACAGACAGAGCAAGCAACAGCAATGTGAAGGTAGAGGCAGAAACTGGAGTGACGTCACACAAGACAAGAAATGCTGACGGCCACCACGGCTGGGGCAAGCAAGGACGGGATGTTCCCCTCAGTTCTCCAGAGGATGTGTGGTCTGCTCAACACCCTGGAGTCAGCTCAGAGACTTGTTTGGAATTTTGGTCGCCAGGACTATGAGTGAAACATCTGTTGTTTTAAGCCACCAAGTTTATGATAATTTGTCACAGCAGCCAGAGGAAACTAGAGCTGGTACCGGGAAGCAAGATGCTGCTGTTTGAAATATCTGAAGATGTGGAGTGGTGGCTTCCAAACTGGGTAGTGGGCGGGTGATAGAAATGACAGAAAAAGAAATAGAAATGATAGACCCAACGGAAAGAATGTAGATACCGTAAGTAGGTCATTGATAGAAATATGGATGTTGAAGACCTGGC
>NW_011889123.1:486726-495498 GCF_000151845.1 Pteropus vampyrus
CATTGGGTATGCATGTAGTAGACAGAAAATGGCACCCCTCGGGGATATCCTCCCCCCTGGCATCTGTAAGTGTGATTTTATTTGAGAAAAAAAGGCATTTTCCAGATGTGATTAAGTTAAAGATTTTGAGATGGGGAGATCATCCCGGATTATCGGGTCGGGCCCTATAACCATCACGAGAGAGAGGAAGGCTGGACTTTACAGACAGAGGAAGCAACAGCAATGTGAAGGTAGAGGCAGAAACTGGAGTGACGTCACACAAGAAATGCTGATGGCCACCACGGCTGGGGCAAGCAAGGACGGGATGTTCCCCTCAGTTCTCCAGAGGTCGTGTGGTCTACTCAACACCCTGGGGTCAGCTCAGAGACTTGTTTGGAATTTTGGTCGCCAGGACTATGAGTGAAACATTTGTTGTTTTAAGCCACCAAGTTTATGATAATTTGTCACAGCAGCCAGAGGAAACTAGAGCTGATACCGGGAAGCAAGATGCTGCTGTTTGAAATATCTGAAGATGTGGAGTGGTGGCTTCCGAACTGGGTAGTGGGCGGGTGATAGAAATGACAGAAAAAGAAATAGAAATGATAGACCCAACGGAAAGAATGTAGATACCGTAAGTAGGTCATTGATAGAAATATGGATGTTGAAGACCTGGCCAGCAAGGTCTCAGGAGGCCTCGGCGGAGAGAGGCTGCATCACCTTGGCGATTACACGTGTATCACCATGGAAACAACCTCGGTGGAAGTATGAACGTGAGAGGCACTGTAATTCAGGGTACAGATGGAAACAAGGAACATTTTACTGGAAACTGAGGGAAAGGAGACCTTTGTTATATTGTTATATTCGGAATTGTGTCTACGGCTGTGCCGAGAGCAGCACTCGTGAGAGGTGAGCGAGGCCGGGCAGCTGAGACGTCCCCGCAAAGCGCTGAAGGTGCATCCTGGGTTTTTCTTGCTGCTTATGGTGAAATGCGAGAGGAAAGAAATAAGCTGAGAAAGGACCTATTAAGCAAAAAGTACCCATCAGCTGCTGATGCCGGAAACTCTAAACCTACCAGGTTGAAGAAGATGCTACACTTGGACCATCCCCTCGAGGGCAGCGTGCTCGGGAGACCGCCCTTCGCTCCTGGTGAAGAGCTTCGTCACGTGACTCACGGACCCACTCGACGGTCCCAGCGAAAGCCAGGGGTGGAGGCGGGTTTCCCAGGAAAAGTCTGCGTAGGACCCTCTCACGAACAGCGTGAATCTCACCCCCACGACGGTCCATACCCAGAGTCTACACACTCTTGCTTAATAATTCAGGTGATATCCGAGACTGAGGAGCGGATGCTAATTAGATGAGGTCTCAGACTTGCATTAACACTGTCATGGGTTAAGATTTGGGGGGATGCTGGGTTGGGATGAATGCATTTTTCATGAGGGATGGATATGAGTCCTTGGAAGTCAGATCGTAAACTGTGGGGATCTGGAAAATGCCCCCATCCCCAAATATCAAGTCCAAATCCATGGAACATGGACATTTTTTCTTATTTGCAAATGTGATTAAGATAAAGTTCTTGAGTTGGGGATATTATCCTGAATTATCTGAGTGGGCTAGAGAGGCAGAGATAGGACAAGGAACCGGAAGTAACAGATACATGATGTCTATTTCTGGAAAGGGCATTTCATGGATCCGAATGGATCATGGATAATAGGACACAGAGCTGATTGCAAGCACATAGTTAGGAAACCCGCCACACTTAAGAAGGGATTTTATTGCCAAAGAGACCATGAGCCTGGCTTTAAAATGTTTCCACTGTTCAAGCCTTAAAATAACCCTCAGGCCTCCCCACTTGCATGGGCTCATCTAGAAGCTCATGGAAATGCATGTTCCTTGCTCTCCGTTCGGTACTCTGAGTGCGGGCAGAATGATGTCTCCGAAGATGTCCGTCTCTTAAACTGTAACCTCGCGTGACAGACAGGACTCGGCGAGTATGATTAGGTCGCAGGTCTTGAGATGAGAAGATAGTCCTGGGTTATATGCGTGGACCTGTGCGATCGCAGGGTCCTCATACGTCAAAGAGGGAGTCGGGAGCTCAGGGAGAGACCTGGAGATGCCGTTCTGCTGGCTGCAAAGAGGGAAGAAAGGACGCGAACCAAGAGCGTGAGCAGCTGCTAGAAGCCGCAAAAGACGAAGGATGCTTTCTCGCCTTCAGCCTCCAGATGAAATGCGTCCTGACAACGCGTGGGCACGCTGGTCCCACTGACACTGCTCTCTGCGTCCCGTCCCCTACGCGGCTGGCTCGGGAGCATGGCAGGCCCCGGAGCACATAGGGCTTATTAGTAGGTTCAAATGCAGCATCAGAGGGAAGAAAAATGTAGGAGCAATAAGATGATGGCCGACTGTGAACGAGGGGCTGGGCTCTGAGGAAGCCATCTCTGGGCTTCGCTGGCTGTCTAGTTTTATGGCTCTTTAAGCGTTTTGCCTCTTTGAAAACATGTCTCCTTGAGCTCCTTGGGGATTCAGTGCAGGATGGTGGGGAACATGTAAAACGATAGATTAGTTTCAGGACAGTAGATCCAATAGTGACAATTTGAGAGTGAAGCTAAGAATTGTTGAAGGAAGCACATCGAACAAAAGATATCAATTTTCATCCACGAAATAGGTTTTCATCCGTAACCTAGAGCACTTCCTAATATTTTGTAATAAATAAAACAAAAGTGACCCCTAAGCAAATAAAAATTTCCAGCCCGCAATTCAGAACTTCTCTCGTTTCTCCGCGGCCATGCTCCCCTGGATTCCTCGTGTGACGTCCGTCAACGGCATCGCCGCATCTCAGTAGCCCAGGCAAAATCAAAGACAGCCCGCTCCCTATATCTGTATGATAACCCCATGCCAAACACATGCACACGCATGTGCCCACGCGAGCTCACACACGCGCACACGTGCATTTCAGCACCGTCGCCCAACCCCTTATTACCCTGTGGTTGTGGACTCGGTGCAAGCCGGCCGGCCATGGCTCCTCCTTCCCCGATCCGTGGTTTATGTGGCCACCGGCTGATGCGTGGTTCATATGGCCACCGGCTGATGCTTACGAAGCCAGCTCTGTCCGCTTCGCCCAGCGGCTTCAGTGCGGTGACGCCCTCCTGCTCGTTAGTCGAAGACTAAACCTTCAGGCCCATGTTCAAGACCTACTGCTACCCGAGCCGGACCGCCTCTTCCAGCGTCTGATCCTGTAACAGGTTGTAAAACGCAGCTGAATTTAATGACTCTCAAGTTCAACCAAAATTTCTTTCCTCCTTCTGCATTATCTTAAGCTATTACTCTAATTAAATGTCCTAATCTTCTTTACTGGCCTCTGGAACCGTAGTCATCATTTAAGATCTAGCTTAAGTGTCACATCCTCTATGAAAATTTTCCAAATTCCACTCATTTGAAAGAACAGTACTTCGTTGGCACCAGTCAATTGGTTCTTAATTATTCTTGCTGTCATAATAGTGGCTTGAATAATTGTCCTATCTCTTTTAATGGATTAACCTCTTTTTGGACAAGTACCAGTCTTACTCATTTTTAAATCCATCGATGAGTCTAATGGCTTGCACAAAAAGTTTTATAAGTATTTGTTGAGTAAATTAGTCATTGGATGAATAAACGGGTGTGTATATGAATGAACGCAATGCAGGCTGGGATGTTGAAGTGGCAGCTGGTGTTTACGGTTGTCAAATGCAGTAACGACTCTCCTTGCTCAGGCAGCCCCGGCTTTGCGAGTTCTCACTATGCCGCTTGGCTTTTAGGTGAGACCTGCGTTCCGCGGTGCCCTGCATCCTCACAGGTTCTTGGTGAGTGACATGGGGCTCATTTATTAATCACTCTTTTGCTCTGGGTGGAAAGTGCAGCATTCGTAGCAAATAATGATGTATCACTGAAGTAACCGAGGCTGAAGCAGGATGTAGCGCCCATGACGGGGGTGACAGTCCACGGGGGTCACGCAGGCCTGGCGTCTGAACTGCCAGAGGTCCTCGTGGCTTTGTGTCACGGCGAAGGCAGAGCTCCCCTTCTGCAGCCTATTCACGTCCTTTGCCATTTTGCCATTCGGTCACCGTGCGGTGAGAGTTTAATGCAGCGAGAGACATCTCGCACTGAGCGAGGCTATGCTGTCACCCAGCTCTCTCAGGGGAGGGGAGGATAACAAGAGGTTATTAAAATGAAAGCGCTGTTATATACTGGAAGATGGTGAATATACAGAAGCGTTTTCAGCTCCAACGCATAAGTAGCAGCACAAAACCCAGGCTTTGCCCCAGCAGAATGAGTCACGCGTATGACTCATCTCTCTGGTGGCGGAGCCGAGCTCCTCCTGCCTGCTTGAAAACAACCTAAAACAACTGAACAGGTTCGGAGAGAAAGCAAATATGTGTCATAATTAAGTAAAGTGAGAAACGTCGAAACAGAAAACAGATCAAGTTTACCCTAGTTCGAATTGCTATTTCACAGAGATGCAAAACAGTTTTACATTCTCTCATCTGGAGACAGACTGTACCATTGGCTCTTTTAGAGCAAGTCTCCTGGGGCCTGGGGAACCGTGTGGCCCACGAGCCCCGCTGCTCTCTGCCATCGCCTCATCCGGGCTTCTGTCCTCGGAGGCGTCCACTGGCATCGTCCTGCAGCAGACTCCGAATTTACAGGCCCATTTCCTCGTATTTTACTTTCTTTACTTTGAAAAGTAACTTAAACAATTTACCAGATAAACACGCATATGGAAGTTAAAAATAAAGACTGAATTCAGGAAAATACCGAGGGAAAGAAATATAATAAAACACCGGAACATCCGCAGTTGCCCCGGGAAACCGAGGGGTCGGGTGGAGCGCGGCGCCGGATGAGAGCGTTCGGCCTGGGAGCGAAGAGGCCTGGGCAGGGTCTGAAATGAGCTCGCTGCGGGACAGGCCGCTAGTGATGCGTGGACCTCAACGTGACGTCCTCTGCCTCTCGGTCCTTCGTTAGCTGCTTTATTGAAATCCCCAGCAGGCCCTAGGCTCAGGCCTGGTGAACCAAGGGAAAGGCGGCGGTGTCAGGAATGTGGCCATCATGCTCGTCCTGTCCCCAGGACCTGTTTTCAGATACAACCCCCAGGCTCTGGGCGTCCTTGTGTTGCTGGAGGCCACATCCCCCGTCAGGAGAAAGATGGCCACCAAGAGAAAGATGACGGAAGGTTCTTGGCCCTGAGTTTCCTGGCAACCAGCACAGAGAAATAGGACTTGCCAGAGAGTCTCCGAATCTGATACAACACACCTCACGCTTTAGAAAAGGCGACTGTTCACCGGTACCACATTCTAGAAGAATTCACTCTACATTTTAATTATATTAAAAAGATCGTCAATCTCTCCCATAGCAGGTTGGCGGGAGATGGAAACGTCTTGTTCGATTTTTGTTTGAAACATAATAAACCTAGAGTTATACTGTTAAATGTTAACTTGCTGACCTCTTCTCTCTGATTGTCGTTGCATCTCAGACGCCCTGATCCTGAGGCATGTGTTGACCAGGTCCTTTAAACGATCCTTCTTAAACACTCATGATCTCAACTCCACTTTACGATAACCTGTTTAAAAGACTCAGAAGAAACCAACTGGGAAATAAGCATCTCCTTAGTCGTAATAATTAATACACACAAAAAAGGTACGGGGAAAATGGGAGAGACACGGATGGGAAACAGGTTCTAGTCATATTTACATTTAAACCTTTTGTTGTCACATGATGTCTCTTTCTCTAAGTCTAGTATGATTTTTTTTTTTTTTCTGGGAAGTCTTTCTAGTATGACATGCTCTAAGGAAGGTTAATAACAATAATAATGGCCGAGAGCTATGGACACATAAATTGTGGACACGTATTGATCATTTCTGAGCGGCTTCTTCCTTATTCCACGGCTCTTTCCATCACTGCTGTCTGAATCCCTTGAGATGAACAGCTTTTCCTTAGACTTCCTGAAGTGAGCTGCGTAACGCGTAATAGCCCTGCTTATTCAGCCTCCACAAGGCGAACATAAATGACATCAGCTTAAAGGGTGAGCGATACAATGTCACAGCTAAGACTCTCCTTTGTGTCAGCTTTTATTTTCCAAAGACCACAAATACCGAGGGAACACACAGTGACAATTATTTATGCTGTTGACAGAGCAGAGGGTTAATGACAGTATTAGACCAAAGTATCTAAAAGGAAAAGCAACATTTCTGTCAGAGCTGATTCTCCCATCGACAAATTCCCTAATGGACTTCGTTTTGGATGAAGACCGTGAGGGCTGGAACACCGATTCTACGCTAATTTTGACTTCGATTTCTCTGTGCCACTAATTTATTCATCGGCAGTGACGTGCCCTGAATCTCGGGGTCGAGGGCTCTAAGGTGGAAAACTAGGTGGATGGAGGGAGGGTGTCAGCTCAGTTTCTTGCTCCTTGAAAATAGTGAAAAGCCCGTGTTTAGCTCCATGTACGCTAAGGGGCTGGGGTGCTAGTTTTTAGGTTGCAGGATTGGTTGTGTGATACATTATACAGAAAGCTGGAAAAAGCTGGAAGGGCTGCTGTTTCTTTGGAAAATCCTCCCAGTAAAAAGGGAGAATTTACAGAAGCTGTCAGTGGCCACAATAATAGTACTTTTATTCCAGTTTTTCCCTTTCCTGGACAATATATGAGTCATGATGGCCTTCGAGTGTGAAAGGTTTGGGTATAACTCTGTGTGAATATGTGCGAGTGTGTGTGTGTGTGTGTGTGTGTGTGTGTGTGTGTGCATGCACGTGCATGCACACTAGAGAATGTCAGCTGTGGCCTTGGACTCTGGAACGTAATCTCTAAGGCCTTGGAATATCGTTTCTGATATGAGCGGAACAACACGATTTGGGGGAGGGGCTGGCCACTCCTCAGTCTAACAATGTGACTTGGGGAAGGAGCTTTGTGTCACACAGTATCAGCTTGATGTTTAGAGAGCGGAGGCTGAGATGAGGCACAAGCCAGTCAAATAACTGGAACAAGAAATAAAACTGTCACCAAGACTTTTAGTGTGTTAGCCTGTCGTTACTGCCTGCGTGGGTGTGTGTCGTGGTGGTGACGGGGTGCACGTCCTCTCAGAAAGTCAGCTTATAAAAGAGTGATAGTGACAGTTATCTGGCTAATGGGCTGTCGAAAAGATTGAATGAATGCTCACAATGTATGAGGTAATGAACAGAGTTCACCGCGTGGTAAATACTCAGTAAGTATCAGACATTAAAACAGCACAACGTGACATTGTAGAAACTCTGTGTGGTTACACCATCACGAAGTTGATGCCTTACATCCAATCATGCAATCAAGATGAATTCATAATTTTCCACTGGCAAAGAACTTGTAAATTATTTTTTTTAAATAAATTTGAAAATATTAATAGTAGGCTAAGAAAGCAGTACTAAATAAATCAATCTGATGAGAAAAGTCAGGTTTCTGGAGCTGTATGGATCGGCTGACTCGGAACCCTCCACCTCTCCCTTCACCCGTGTCACTGAGGAGCAGCCCAACAAAGCTGCACTGGATGCTTCAGGGCTGGGCCCCCAAGGAACGGCCTCGCCATGCCGAAAGTTACTTCATCTCTCTGAGGGTTAGGCTCCTCGTTTTTTAAATTTGGCTGACAAACAATTTAACAGCAGATTCTGAAGGATCTATATATAATTCATATATATGTATATAATAGATAATATCTATCATCTATCTCTCCATCCATCGACACGATATACATTTATTTATAAGAACATCTCTTTGCTTCTAAAAGCAGCTGCTCCCATGAGGCTTTTTGGGAATCATATTCTCCCTGCTTCAACCATGTCATCCCAGCCATTCCCAGCTCACCCTTCTCCCCCACCCGGGTCACCGAGATGGCACAGCACCCAAGGCGAACCAGTCTTTGCCTGCAATTTTTCATATTAGAACTAACAATGGAAAAGAGCGTCTTCGTATCTGATGACAGTTAGAAAGGTGAGCCAGCAGTGGCCAGCAGCCGAGGTGCCAACCTCACAGAGAACGTCGGCTGGACAGGAAAGCCTTCCCACGAGGCCACAGCGAGACCGGGGGGAGGCCTGGGGACGTGAGTTTCTCCTTTGTCAATCATTCTTGCGCTCCCGTGACCTGACCTCAGTTTGTTTATGTGATCCGATACAGCCCCTTTTTGCCTCGATTTATTGTAGTTTGATTTTTGTTTTTGACTACTTTCGTTTTTTGATTATTTGAACCAAATGAACCCTGACCGATGCACAGTGGTTCTCAACAAATTGCATTTTTCTCTTCTGTTTTCCTTTGTCTATCTGCTTCATAATTTTACATACAGTAGCATCAAGATCAAAACTGGGCATTATTTTCTCTTTTTATTCCGTCGCATTTTCATTGATGGTTCAAAACCTGGAAGTTACAAGTGCTGGGGCCTGAGCACAAGTCAGTGCAGCGTCTCGACCCGTGCGAGGAGCCGCTGTCTAATTTTGAAGGAAAACAAAGCTGGTGCATGTAGGAAGGTCCTTGATGGAGCAGTGGAAATTACATGTTTTCTTCTATCTGGCCCCTGCAGTGCTGCTTTTTAAATATTCCGGGTGATGAAATGGGCAGACGGGACTGAGGTGCGAGCCGCAATGGCCGCTCTTGTTCTTGGAACAACATTTTTCTCGAAAAAATGACGGACAGACAGACTATAGGTATTCAAATTTGGCTTGTCGCTTTGAGGAAAATAGCTGATGAAAATTCAAGCTTTCCAACAAAAACTGGAATTTTGGAAGACTTGTAATTGCACCGTGAGC
>NW_011889123.1:495548-497736 GCF_000151845.1 Pteropus vampyrus
GTCTATCTGCTTCATAATTTTACATACAGTAGCATCAAGATCAAAACTGGGCATTATTTTCTCTTTTTATTCCGTCGCATTTTCATTGATGGTTCAAAACCTGGAAGTTACAAGTGCTGGGGCCTGAGCACAAGTCAGTGCAGCGTCTCGACCCGTGCGAGGAGCCGCTGTCCATTTTTGAAGGAAAACAAAGCTGGTGCATGTAGGAAGGTCCTTGATGGAGCAGTGGAAATTACATGTTTTCTTCTATCTGGCCCCTGCAGTGCTGCTTTTTAAATATTCCGGGTGATGAAATGGGCAGACGGCTGACGTACTCCAGACACAAACCCGAGTGCAGCGGTTTCCATGAGGAGAAGCACAGGCGGGACTGAGGTGCGAGCTGCAATGGCCGCTCTTATTCTTGGAACAACATTTTTCTCGAAAAAATGACGGACAGACAGACTATAGGTATTCAAATTTGGCTTGTCGCTTTGAGGAAAATAGCTGATGAAAATTCAAGCTTTCCAACAAAAACTGGAATTTTGGAAGACTTGTAATTGCACCGTGAGCCTAACAGCTTCTCGATACTAAAAGAACTTTTCTGATGAGATTAGTGGCAATATTAACAAATGTGATTTTAGCATTTTATAAGGAAATGTGTCCACGTTTATGAGATCTACATAACACGGGGAACCAGTATTTTCCCAGTGACCAACGTGTGATGTTACAAAATCACTTATGGGTAAAAGGTCCAATCTCAGAGCAAGACAAATCAATGGATTTTAATGAAACAGAGTATGAACACTTAATTAGCATAGTTTCAGATTTCTCATTGCAACAAAACTTTAAGAAGCCTCCACTTGCAGAATTTTTACATAGTATTAAAAAATATCCATAATTATCTGTAAAGGCTATTTAAAAACTCTTTTCAGCTACCTACTTTAGGCAAAACAAGATAGTGAAACTGAGTGAATGTAGAAGCAGATACAAGAATCTAGTTGTGTTCTATTAACCCAGAAATAAAGAAAATTTTCAAAAATATAAAATAATGCCACACTTTTCACTATTTTTTGGGGGGTTTAGGAAATATAATTATTTCATAAAATGTGATAGTTATGTTAGTATGTTATGTGTGTGTCTTTTTAAACGAACTGATATATAAATATTTAATAAATATTTCAGTTTAAATTTCAAATATAGTATATATTGATAGATACAACCTATGTAAGAGAAGATTCTGGAGACTTCCAATAATATTTACGAGTGTAAAGGTGTAAGCCACAAAGCTTGGGAACCGCTAACCTGGAATGCCCGTCTCCGTCCTTCATTTGATGCACGTCTAATGCCCACAAATGCATTTTTATACCTGCATACATTTGTTCCTACCTGGAATAATATTCTCTCACTTTTGTAGCTTAATGAATTCTTTTGACCTTTAAAGACTCAACTAAAAGCTTGTTTTTCCAGATTCTCCCATGTTTTCTTCCATAATTATTGATACAAATTTCTGTTATACAACTCGTCGCGTTAATTGTTTTTTGTTTTTTTTTTTTGGCATGGCTGATGCCTCGCCAGTCTGTGGGGTCTTGAAGGGTAGGCGTTCTCTGTTAGTCATTAACATATCTGCACCTAGGAAAAGGCCCGGGCACAGTGCTCCATAAGAACTTTCTTCTAGAAGAACTGAATTTTTAGGCTCAAGGACTCCACGCTTCTTTGTCCCCCTGCCATAGAGCCCAGCAGATGGCCATGATATTGGCGAAGTCATGTACCTCACCAGCACGGGAGATGCTCATGGCCGGGCTTCAAAGAGAAACTAATCACAGAAGGAGAAATACCATATTATGGCTCTCGGGAATCTGGACATCTTTACAACTTTCCAACATTTCTTTGGGCCTGTAGCAGGCAACATCCGCTTTCCGTTGACAGCCCTCATTTGTGAAATTATAACAAACGGGAGCTATCCCGAAACATTCAGGCCAGTTAATGAAAAGAAAACCGCCAACTGGCAGCCTCTGCTGGAAGCGACACAGACACATGGCACGGGCTTTTCCAGAACTTTTCTAATTGGAGGAAAGTAGGAACATTTCTCAAGATTAATAAGGGTGTCAAATCGTGTCCAGCTGGCAACCCCAGGATCTTACCAAGTGTTTAATCACACAACGCGTGAGCATCAAAGCAACACTGAGTAGCATCCTGGAGACTGTGCTTC
>NW_011889123.1:497786-500414 GCF_000151845.1 Pteropus vampyrus
TATTATGGCTCTCGGGAATCTGGACATCTTTACAACTTTCCAACATTTCTTTGGGCCTGTAGCAGGCAACATCCGCTTTCCGTTGACAGCCCTCATTTGTGAAATTATAACAAACGGGAGCTATCCCGAAACATTCAGGCCAGTTAATGAAAAGAAAACCGCCAACTGGCAGCCTCTGCTGGAAGCGACACAGACACATGGCACGGGCTTTTCCAGAACTTTTCTAATTGGAGGAAAGTAGGAACATTTCTCAAGATTAATAAGGGTGTCAAATCGTGTCCAGCTGGCAACCCCAGGATCTTACCAAGTGTTTAATCACACAACGCGTGAGCATCAAAGCAACACTGAGTAGCATCCTGGAGACTGTGCTTCATGGGACGCAGGCGCTCTCCTGGGGTACCTTGCCTGCTTTCACCTGTGAGTGCTACCGTTGCTTAAGACTAAAATGGAGAGTAAATAGCAACCCCCTTTCTGTAGAGAGGCTTGTTTGAAAGAAGCAAATATTACTTACAACCACAAGCCAATCTGACGTCTTCCATGCTGTTCCCATCTGCTTCAGATATTCATATTGGACCGTTTTCAAATGACAGCAGATGTCCCAGCTGGAAAAAAATTAATCAGCTCAAAAATATGTCATTACCTACCTAATTTTATAGTTTCAGAAGCCAGAGACTATATTGCTTTTGGTCACAGCCCTAATTCCTAATTTAAAAATCAGCTCTCTCATAAAATGAATGGTGTTTGCTTAGCTACCTAGAGTTTATCACATGGAATATCTTTCAGTATAAGTGTCCAAACAAGGCAATTGCATCGAAATGTTGGTCTTTAAATAAGCCTAGGAGAAAATTCTTCAAATTCTTAAAAGTCTTGTACAATGGCAAAGAAATGCAGTGCCGTGTCAAATGTAAAAGACTTTAAGTCTTCATTGTTAGCGCGACTCAGCCCTCGTGATCAACTGTAGCAAACACCCTCTTTCTGTTTGTTTATGTGCATTCACTAATGTCCAATTTATGTTCTGTGTAAAATAAAAGGGAATATCAATAGGCAAAGCTGGTTTAGCCCTTCCACCATTTTTTTTTCTTTTTTATGTTGGACAATTTAGGCAAAATGCAACAATGGGTCTCAACCTACTTGAGAGCATGTACTGAACAAAAACTGCTAAAAAGAAAGCTAGTCGACAATGTTGTGATAAATATGTAAAGGAAGAGGGATACTAGATTAGTGGGTGATTGCTTTGTGAGTTGTATAGATCTCTAATCGCTATGCTATACAACTGAAACTAATATACCATCGTATGCCAACTACAATTGAAAAACAGCTCACCGAATCGTACAATGTAAATATGAACAATTAATTGTCTATTATATTTCAATAAAGCTGTAAAAAAAAAAAAGTGACCTTTAGACATTGTATTTCCTAGTAACCAGTCTTAGTAACCTGATGTCAGATGCTCGCAGCTGTGTAACTCAGGAGAAACTGAAAATAGCTATCATTTTGCCATTAGCTGGGTCTGGGAACCAGCAGGGAAAATTGTCATACTTTTTGTTGAAACAATGAGAGTGGATGAGATATACGGAGTGAGACAGTTCAGCATGCACATCACTCAGTCCGTACACGGTAGATATCGCTACGCTGCAGAGTCTATCAAGGTTTGATCATTCGGGTCCGATGTAACTGTAGACCTCAAATTAACTTAAACACACGCACAAGTAAAAACTGCTTAAAATAGAGCAAGTGTTCCTTTGGATATTAGGAGAAGGCCCTACCCCTCTGGCAGAGAGATGAGGCACAGTGATTAATGGTTCCAGAATGAGGAGGGTTCATTCTGAATAAATAACATAGATCTACTTACGGTGAACAGAATTCACCCTTCTCCCCCAAAAAAGAGAGAGAAGTTTGTGCCCCAGTACTTGAAATCTGGGACTATGTCTGTCACCTTACGTGGCAAAAGGGACTTAGCAAAATATAACCAACGTCACAGACCTTAAAATAAGGAGATTATCCTGGATTATCCAGGTGGGCATATTTAATCACATGGGCCACTAGACCCTTTCTATCTCTAGGGCACAAGAGAGGCAGCAGAGGGGAAGACAGAGATGCCCATGGTGTGAGAAGGACTCGACAGGCTGTCGCTGACGTGAAGATGGAGGGGTCGATGTGGCAAAGAATGCAGGTGACCATAGGAGCTGGGAGAGGTGACCACGGACAGCAAGCCGGGAATGGAGCCCACAGTCCTACAGCCATTAGGAACTGAATTCTGCCAACAATGTCAAGGGGCTCGGAAGTGGGTCCAGAGCCTCCGGGTAAGAGCCCAGACTGGCTGATACCTTATCTGGGCCTAGAGAGACTCAGAGGTGGGGAGCCAGTCACTGAAGGAAGACTTCAGTCCTACAAAACAGTGAGCTGAGATGATAAATGAATATTGTTTTAAGCTGCTAAATTGGTGATAATTAGTTATGATAGCAACAGAAACAGTCCACTGTCCTGGCAGGCAAAATGTATGTGCAGCAGGCAAACACCACATTTCTCGGAAGAGTCAGCGTTTCTTTCGTAATTATGTTTTAATTGCTAGGTATAAAGATGATACTAATCTCTGCTTGAGTCCCATTGTGTACGTTTAGGAAGAGT
>NW_011889123.1:501394-504896 GCF_000151845.1 Pteropus vampyrus
CATTGTTAGCGCGACTCAGCCCTCGTGATCAACTGTAGCAAACACCCTCTTTCTGTTTGTTTATGTGCATTCACTAATGTCCAATTTATGTTCTGTGTAAAATAAAAGGGAATATCAATAGGCAAAGCTGGTTTAGCCCTTCCACCATTTTTTTTTTCTTTTTTATGTTGGACAATTTAGGCAAAATGCAACAATGGGTCTCAACCTACTTGAGAGCATGTACTGAACAAAAACTGCTAAAAAGAAAGCTAGTCGACAATGTTGTGATAAATATGTAAAGGAAGAGGGGTACTAGATTAGTGAGTGATTGCTTTGTGAGTTGTATAGATCTCTAATTGCTATGCTATACAACTGAAACTAATATACCATCGTATGCCAACTACAATTGAAAAACAGCTCACCGAATCGTACAATGTAAATATGAACAATTAATTGTCTATTATATTTCAATAAAGCTGTAAAAAAAAAAAAGTGACCTTTAGACATTGTATTTCCTAGTAACCAGTCTTAGTAACCTGATGTCAGATGCTCGCAGCTGTGTAACTCAGGAGAAACTGAAAATAGCTATCATTTTGCCATTAGCTGGGTCTGGGAACCAGCAGGGAAAATTGTCATACTTTTTGTTGAAACAATGAGAGTGGATGAGATATACGGAGTGAGACAGTTCAGCATGCACATCACTCAGTCCGTACACGGTAGATATCGCTACGCTGCAGAGTCTATCAAGGTTTGATCATTCGGGTCCGATGTAACTGTAGACCTCAAATTAACTTAAACACACGCACAAGTAAAAACTGCTTAAAATAGAGCAAGTGTTCCTTTGGATATTAGGAGAAGGCCCTACCCCTCTGGCAGAGAGATGAGGCACAGTGATTAATGGTTCCAGAATGAGGAGGGTTCATTCTGAATAAATAACATAGATCTACTTACGGTGAACAGAATTCACCCTTCTCCCCCAAAAAAGAGAGAGAAGTTTGTGCCCCAGTACTTGAAATCTGGGACTATGTCTGTCACCTTACGTGGCAAAAGGGACTTAGCAAAATATAACCAACGTCACAGACCTTAAAATAAGGAGATTATCCTGGATTATCCAGGTGGGCATATTTAATCACATGGGCCACTAGACCCTTTCTATCTCTAGGGCACAAGAGAGGCAGCAGAGGGGAAGACAGAGATGCCCATGGTGTGAGAAGGACTCGACAGGCTGTCGCTGACGTGAAGATGGAGGGGTCGATGTGGCAAAGAATGCAGGTGACCATAGGAGCTGGGAGAGGTGACCACGGACAGCAAGCCGGGAATGGAGCCCACAGTCCTACAGCCATTAGGAACTGAATTCTGCCAACAATGTCAAGGGGCTCGGAAGTGGGTCCAGAGCCTCCGGGTAAGAGCCCAGACTGGCTGATACCTTATCTGGGCCTAGAGAGACTCAGAGGTGGGGAGCCAGTCACTGAAGGAAGACTTCAGTCCTACAAAACAGTGAGCTGAGATGATAAATGAATATTGTTTTAAGCTGCTAAATTGGTGATAATTAGTTATGATAGCAACAGAAACAGTCCACTGTCCTGGCAGGCAAAATGTATGTGCAGCAGGCAAACACCACATTTCTCGGAAGAGTCAGCGTTTCTTTCGTAATTATGTTTTAATTGCTAGGTATAAAGATGATACTAATCTCTGCTTGAGTCCCATTGTGTACGTTTAGGAAGAGTAGTAATGACAATGGACTATTAACGTAGTCAATGCACACTTGACCTTGCCAATTACTATGAGATCCCATTTCCAAACAAGGTGACAAGAGGTATAGTGAGACAGTAAAACTCTTCTTTGTATGTGAATATAATATTTGTACAAATTATTATTAAGATACAGTCTTGCTGTGAATTTCTAAGAAGCTAGGCTGTACTCTTCCACATAGAGATGGAATATCAGCTGCAAGCTTTGATATTTCTTTGCATCAGATACCACAATCCCATTCGACTCTTTATATGAAATTTTAAGTAGAAATATATTTGAAGACATTAAGTAAGAGAAGTGCCGGGAAGGTCTTAGGATGCTCAAGGATCTTCTTCGGTGGCTGGGAGGGGGAGGGGTCGGCCGGAGCAGGCGGGAGCTCACGCAGCCGGTCAGACCGTGAGCCTTTGCGGCTGGAAGGGTAGGATGTGTAGATTTTCAAAGGTCTAGTCAGAAAAGACTTTCTAAATTACTTGTACATTTTGTAATGATATCCTTTTTATTTTCTTACTTTTATCAATTATACGTGTTCCTTATGAAAATGCCAATCAGTTGTGATGATAAAGGGAACAAGACAAAGGAAATTGCATTCTGGCTAGTGTCCCAATTTTAAAGGGAGAGCATCGTGCGTCTGGAGGTGTGCTCAGTGTGTGCGCACTAGCACACATGACACCCGAAGTGGGTGGCAACTTGGAAAATAAAGTATGAACCAAAGGGTTTAGCAGCTCCTTTCACACAAGCTTTGTCTTAAGGAGATGAGAAGAGCGCTCCTAGATGATAAGAAAATTGGTATAAGAAGGCAGAACGGAAAGAACGACGAGGTGGCTCATTATTTTACCGTATGGTCATAGTGGGAACGTTAGAGGCATCTGGAAATTTTCTGCTTCCAGTCATGATAGATTGACAGGGTTTGGATTTATCTTCCTACTTAAACAACAAGAAAACCAAAGTATAGGAAACAAGTTTTCACCTAGGAAACATCAGACAGTAGGAAACAGGTGATCCCCGAGACAGCTAATCGTACGCGGTGTGCCCCAGCAGCGGCCTGACGCACAGCGAAGGGAGGAGGGGTGGACAGAGCCTGGCGGTTTACTTAATTCGGGAGGCAGTGATCACAGTTCAAGGTGTTACTGTTACCTGTGGGGCCAGTTCCAGAGAGAAAGGAGCAACAAAGAGCCCAGGTATGTACAGATGGTTAGCTCAGTGCAGATCCGTGGACATCGAGCAAAGAAGCACCAGGAAGGAACAGTCAGGACATCTTTGGAGTTCATCCTTGGACGGGAACAATTTCTGTTCCTACTAACCAAAATGGCAACATTATAATGCATGGGACACGGCAGAGATTGTAGACTGGAAAAGAAGAGAAGTTAAAACCACATGTTATCGCAAAGAAACCGGTGTCATAAAAAGACAAAGATATGCTAAATGCGAAAGAAAGAAATGATATAACGTGCACACTAATGAAAAGACAACTGGTCAGCTATATTATTACCACAAAACAGATTTCAGAACAAGAACTATTACAGGGATAAAGAGACATATTCCCAATAACGAAGAGTTTAATTTATCGAGAAGATATAATATCCCTAAACATAGTTTGCACCCAATAACAGAACTTCAAAATATTTGAGGAAAATTTGATAGACTTGAGAAAAGAAAACAAAAACCCACCAGCATAGTTAGAGATTTCAACGCATTTCTTGAATTAATAGACCACATGAACAGAAAATCAGTAAGGGTACAGAATATTTTATCCACATTAGCAACTAACCTG
>NW_011889123.1:504946-511531 GCF_000151845.1 Pteropus vampyrus
TGTTATCGCAAAGAAACCGGTGTCATAAAAAGACAAAGATATGCTAAATGCGAAAGAAAGAAATGATATAACGTGCACACTAATGAAAAGACAACTGGTCAGCTATATTATTACCACAAAACAGATTTCAGAACAAGAACTATTACAGGGATAAAGAGACATATTCCCAATAACGAAGAGTTTAATTTATCGAGAAGATATAATATCCCTAAACATAGTTTGCACCCAATAACAGAACTTCAAAATATTTGAGGAAAATTTGATAGACTTGAGAAAAGAAAACAAAAACCCACCAGCATAGTTAGAGATTTCAACGCATTTCTTGAATTAATAGACCACATGAACAGAAAATCAGTAAGGGTACAGAATATTTTATCCACATTAGCAACTAACCTGATTAATTGGTAAGTATGACATACTCTACCCTGAAACCTCAGAATGTATGTTCTTTTTAAGGAATGTTTACCAATATACATTATATCCCGGGCCATAAAAGTCTCAACAGATTAAAAATAATTGAAATTATACAAAATATATCCTCTGACCATAACAGAATTAAGCCGTAAATAAATAACAGAAAGATATCTAGACACTCCCCCATACCTCAAAGAAATTAAAAAGGAAATTTGAGATATAGAATCATAGACTTAATATAACAAATTAATCAATGCAATTTAATTGAATTCAACTGATCATTCTTTTGCTTTATGGTTCAGGCTTTTTGTGACCTGTTTACTCTTCTATCTTTTCTTCTATATACTTTTACACTTGGATTTATAACCCACGAGGAATAGATTCCGGGCACCGAGAGGTAGGGATTAACCACGCTTTGTTTCTGCACGTACATCCGGTCACCACTAGGGGCGCCTCTTCGCTCTTCCGCGGTGTCACCTTCGTTGTGAGGCACTCGACTGTGTGTAAATGAGTCTCTTTCTGGACTTCATTAAGTTGACTGGTCTTTGCAAAAAGAAGATACTCTTTAATCCCGTACTTCATGATCAGTTTTATTATTTAGCAGCACAAATCCTCCAACTTTTTTTTCTTCTTGAAGGTCGTCATGGCTAGTCTATGCCTTTGCTTCTTCCACAAGGATTTTGATGAAGATAAATGAATTTGGGGATAATCGATACATTTATCATATTGAGGCTTATAATCCATGTACATATTTTAAACTCTCCATTTATTTAAGTAATCTTAATTTTCTTTTAACAGTGTTATATGGGTTTTTGTCTAGAGATCTTGCACAGGTGTTATATTTATATGTATATTTTTAATGGTTATGCCATTGTAAATAGAATTAGTTCTAAAACTTATTTTCTACTAGTTACCTGTTTGTTTACTAAAATATAATTGATTTTTGCATATTGGCTTTGGTTTCGGCAACTTTGCTGAAGTCTTTTATTTCAGTTTTTATAGATTATTTTCAAATTTCTCAAAACACAATTATCTCATCTATAAATAAGAGTAGTTTATTTCTTTTGCGATCTTTTTATATTTTAATTTCTTTTTCTTCCCTATTACGCTGGCTAGGGCTTCTTGCATAAACTTGAGTAGAATCGGTGAGAGTAGACATCGTTGCCTCATTCCCATTGGGGAAAAGTTTCTTTATTTCTTTATTGATGTAACGTTTGCTATAGATTTTGTGTTATTTCATTTACAGCAGATTAGGAAGATCCCTTAATTCTTAATTTGTTAAGACGCTTTATTATGAAGATGCATGAAATTTTATCAAATAATTTGTATGCATCTATTGAAATGATTGTATGAGTTTTGTCCTTTTATTTTACTGTGTTATGTTATACTGATTATTTTTCAAATGCCAAATCAATATCTTGTATAAGAGGAAGAGAAAACATAATAGTGAAGATAGAGAAAAATGAATGACTCGACATAGAAATTTATCTACATTTCTGCCTCTCTCTCTCTCTCATCTATCTATCATCTATCTATCTATCTATCTATCTATCTATCTATCTATCTATCTATCATCTATCTATCATCTTTCATCTATCTATATGAATCAAGAAATGTAGAAGCACATAGTGGTGCAGGGCAGCTTGAAGCCATGAAAAGGCTGGGCCAAAACCAATCCTAGAACCAGTCCTGCTAAACTTCACTGATCACTTTTAACTTTTCTTGTAATCAGTGCAGTTCTGTTGTTGGGAATCCACATATATTAATCCATTTTATAACATTTTATTCAAAGTGCATTGATTAAATGCATAATAATAGCCAGATTCTTTGTTAAATCCATAGTTTCTGTCCAAATAGAACTTTCCTCTAAGAAAGGATAAAAATGCATAATCAGGCAGACAAAGATAAAATTGCAATCACAACATGTACTGTACTGAGGGTCACGCAAAGCTGTTTGAGCTTATCGAGTGATTTGAACTGGTTTGGAAGTTATGGGAGGGTGTCCGGAGGGATACTTGAATTGAGATTGAAAAGTGGAGTAGGTAACAAATTTGACTAAATTAAGAAAAGTGGGATGAACGTTGCAGACAAAGGGAATAATATATGCCATGAACTTGGGAGAGGAAACGTGGCAAGAAAGAAGAAGCAATGAAAGAAATCTGTATGGTTGAATAAGAGAGAACAAACTTGCATGGTTTCAGGTAAAGCTGGTGAAGTAGAGGTTAGATCATGTAGATCTCATAAGTAAAGACATTTTTATTTGCCAAAGTGCAAAGTAAAGCCGTTGATTGATTTTTAAGAGATGTGCCATGGTCAGATTTTTAAAAAGATGGACCTGGTTGTAATGTGGCATATAGTTTGGAGGAATTTGAACTGGTTGTCTGTAGACAGGGAAGAAGTGATTTATTTAGCTGAAGTTAGAGAAGTAGAAACTTAGACCAGACGATGTGCAAATAGAGAAAACCTCGTGAATGCCAGAGGCACAGTAAGCGTTGAAGGGGTATTGTATGTTGATGTTTTCGATTTACACAAAGGATGATTTTTCACAAACTCAGTGAACTCTGAGAGAAGTCTAGAATTCGACTAAGGAGTAATGATGGATTTGGTCATGGACATGTTGAATTTGAGGTGCTTATGTTACTTTAAATAGGGCATGTCAGATATGCAGTTCGCTGTAGGTATATGATGGTCAAAAGAGAGATCTGGGCTTAGAATAAAAATAAATGAGTCGTTTGTGTAGAGGTGGTAATTGCGGCTGGGGAAACATTTAGAGTGAGATAAAAGGACATTATAGGATCTAGACTTGGGGACCTTTAACATCTAATGGCCAGTTAGAGATATATGAGCCTGCAAAAAAGACAGAGGAGAAATAAATAATCACAAAAGTTAGAAGAAAACAAAATGAAGTGTTACCAGAGGCCAAAGAGAGTATTTTAGGATTCAAATAACAATCAGCGGAATTGAATGATGACAAAAATTCAAGTCAGATCTTAACGGCTAACAGTTTTGAGTGTTTACTATGTGTCAGGCACTGTTTTAAGAGTTTGATTTTCATTAACGCTTTTAATTCCTGCCAAGACTCCGCAGCCAGTAGTCTAAATACAGGGTCTTCATTACACTAAAATATTGTCGGTTGTTCTTAGCGACATGTCGTCACCGGTGATCTTTGCTAGAGCTGTTTTAGTGAGGTGATGGATTTTATGAGCCAGTTAGATGCGCTAGGGAGTGAATAGGGGGTGAGATAAAATAGACAAGTAATATAGAGAAGTCTTGTGAAGACCGTAAAGGGTGAGGGAGGTGAGTCTCAGCTGGAGAGACGTGGCAGTTACTCATTGCCTGCCTCTAACATGTGGGTTGCTAGGCCTGTTTGGCCAACCAGCCCCGACCGAGGTGCTGACTGCATTGAGTTCATGTGTTTCTTGTCTCCTCCCCAAAAGATTTACCCTGAGAAACTGAAAAGTAAACAAAGAAACCCCTGGTGTGCTGAAACGGAGCTTTTCTTCGTAGGGTAGCGGAAGCGTTGGTTTCTCTTCTGACCCTACCTGGGGACAGAGATGCTGCCTGTACGGTCATCCCGGGCAACACCTACGGTCCATGGGTTCTTGTGAGTAAGTAAAGCCAGCGAAGTGTGGAAGCGCCCATTTTCTCGTTGCGAAAAAGTGACAGGAAAATAGAAAACTGGTAGGTAATAATAGCCTCTGGGCAGTTGCTTTCTGATTTTCTTTTTCTGCAAACTAGAGGATTCTAATTTGGCCTTGCTATTTGAAGTGTTGTAGGACCAGCAGCATCATCATTTGGGAAATTGTCACATGAAGAATCACAGGCGTCACCCAGGCTTCCTCAGTAGAATCTTTTTCTTATGGTGCCCTAGGAGAAGGGTGGTTTTGGGGAAGGTGAGTAATTGGCTGCATTTTTCCAGCAGTTCGGGCTCATCTGTACATGCCCTTAGGCTCACCGGTTCTCAGCCCCTGAGCACTGTCCAGCCTTCTCCCATGCAAATGATTGAGAGAATAGCTAGGTCCTATTCTATCCTATTGTTTAAAATTCACTGATCTCTTTAAAAATGTTTAAGATAATTTTAAGTTGATGGTCCCTTTGCTGCAGAAAATCAGGTTATAAAAAAGCAGAATAAATTCCTCCCTACCTCACAAGTACACTTCTACTTGAAAACATAAGCTCATGAAGACACTGGGGAAGCATATAATAAAAAAAAAAAAAAAAAAAAAAAAAAAAATCAACCCTGCAGGATTACATATTTGAACAGAAGCAGAAATATTAGAACAGATAGACCATGTGTTTAAAATAGAATTAAAATAACATAAAAGAGACCTACGCATCAATGAAAAAATATACATTTTATTTCAAGCACACAAGGAACATTTATAAAATCGATCAGGTATTAGGACATTAAAAAATCTTACTATATTAAAAATAGATTTCATACAGACTAAGATTTTTGACCACAAAAATAATTAATTTAGAATTAAATAAAAAAAAAAGTAAACTAAAAAAAAATCCTTGACTATTTGGAGACAAAAAGAAAACCTAACTAATGCACAGGTTTAAGAAGAAATCAAAATGAAAATTTAAAAAATATTTAAAATTCAATAATTATGATAGATGCATGTATAAAAATTGGGGAAGGCTATAAAATGGTATGAGGATAGAAACTTATAGCTCTAAATACTTTATAGAGTAAAGAAAACAGCCTCAAAATTAATGAACTGTGTCTATACACAGATAAATTATTTAAAATAATAAGAGAGTTTGCCACATTGGCCGGATATAAGATTAATGTAGAAACAGTAATGCATTTTTATATACCAGTAGTAAATAACTAGAAAATGTAATTTAAGGAAGTATATCATTTATAAGATCATCAGATAAAATGAAATAATCAGAAATAAATCTAACAAAATATGTTTAAGACTTTTCCTGGGGGAAATTATAAATACTTTATTGAGAGATATTGAGAAAGACTAAATGGGCAGGTAAACTACGTTCCTATATAGGAAGACAATATTATAAAGATGTCATTTATCTTAAAATTCATCTTTAGATTCAACGCAATTTTGAACAGAATTTCTCAGGGAACTTAAGAGATAATTCTAAAACGTCCAAGGGTTGTGCGTGTGCATGGTGTGTAGAAGCAGAGGTGTCACCACGACTTTTACAATGTGCTGAAAAATCTGGCAGTGAGGGTTTTGCTCACAAAAGCAAATTGGCAAATAGAATGGATTTCAGAAACTGACTGGTTGCATGCAGGTGTAGACATTAGATACAGGTCGGATGAATGGGGCATGAATAAAAGAATGTTTCAATAAATTGAGTTGGAAAAATAATTTATATGAAAAGTTTTGAAAATGGATTTCTACCTCGCATAATTTAAAACAATCACCTCCATATGAATTTAGAGCTCAGAATATGAGCAGTTTCTTAAATAAGGCATGAAAACAATTTTCTATAAAAAGGAAGGTTATTAAACTTAAAATACTAAGATTAGTCACTTTTGTTCATCTAAGATTAAATTTGAAATCAGAGCAATTCCAAAGCTAAGTTGCAAACTAGAAAAAGATATTTATGCTACATGCAACTAGTTTAGCATTAAGAATATATAACACAAATAACCCAATAGAAAAATTGGCCAGAAAAAAAAATGGAGGACAGATCAAGATCGTTGGTCATGGGAGAAATGCAATTCAAGACCATAAATAGATATTATTTTATAACCATTCTATTGGCAAAATGAGAAATTCCGTTTCTACCAGCGCAGGAGGGATGTGGGTCCACAGCATCTGCTATCCTTTGCTAGCGGGAACGTAAACAGCAGTTTGAAACCACTGTGTGGCCCCATGAGAAGACGCTGGCTTTGCCTCCTGAAGTCAAGCACAGATGTGCGCTGTGATTTGGCCATTCAGCATCTAGGTCCGCATCCAAGAGAAACTCTCGCATGTTAATGGAAGACGTGTATAAGAATATTATAGAAACATTTTCATAATAGCAAAAGATTTCAATTTTTCTAAGTGGGAAAATGGAAGAATAAAGTGCTGCGTTCTCACGATGGATGATTACACAGGTTGTCGTACGTGACTAAGCTACAGTCAAACATATTATCTGGCAAATCTCAGTAAATCAGCGGGAGTCCCAAAGGGCTGAATAGAAAATGATATC
>NW_011889123.1:511581-521718 GCF_000151845.1 Pteropus vampyrus
AAAGCAAATTGGCAAATAGAATGGATTTCAGAAACTGACTGGTTGCATGCAGGTGTAGACATTAGATACAGGTCGGATGAATGGGGCATGAATAAAAGAATGTTTCAATAAATTGAGTTGGAAAAATAATTTATATGAAAAGTTTTGAAAATGGATTTCTACCTCGCATAATTTAAAACAATCACCTCCATATGAATTTAGAGCTCAGAATATGAGCAGTTTCTTAAATAAGGCATGAAAACAATTTTCTATAAAAAGGAAGGTTATTAAACTTAAAATACTAAGATTAGTCACTTTTGTTCATCTAAGATTAAATTTGAAATCAGAGCAATTCCAAAGCTAAGTTGCAAACTAGAAAAAGATATTTATGCTACATGCAACTAGTTTAGCATTAAGAATATATAACACAAATAACCCAATAGAAAAATTGGCCAGAAAAAAAAATGGAGGACAGATCAAGATCGTTGGTCATGGGAGAAATGCAATTCAAGACCATAAATAGATATTATTTTATAACCATTCTATTGGCAAAATGAGAAATTCCGTTTCTACCAGCGCAGGAGGGATGTGGGTCCACAGCATCTGCTATCCTTTGCTAGCGGGAACGTAAACAGCAGTTTGAAACCACTGTGTGGCCCCATGAGAAGACGCTGGCTTTGCCTCCTGAAGTCAAGCACAGATGTGCGCTGTGATTTGGCCATTCAGCATCTAGGTCCGCATCCAAGAGAAACTCTCGCATGTTAATGGAAGACGTGTATAAGAATATTATAGAAACATTTTCATAATAGCAAAAGATTTCAATTTTTCTAAGTGGGAAAATGGAAGAATAAAGTGCTGCGTTCTCACGATGGATGATTACACAGGTTGTCGTACGTGACTAAGCTACAGTCAAACATATTATCTGGCAAATCTCAGTAAATCAGCGGGAGTCCCAAAGGGCTGAATAGAAAATGATATCCTTACTGTGAAGTTAAAAATATGGAAAACATACAAAAACACTCTTACTAATATATGTAGACATGATAAAACTATACCGAGGAGAACGATGAAATGATAAGCATACAATTCAGAATGCCGCTACATCAGAACGGGAGAACAGGTCAAGGTCTGTAGGGAGATGTAGGTCAAGATCCTGGCATTTTCTTTTGGTTGCAGGGTTCAGGCATGTTTGTTATATTATTTAAAATAACTTAGTAGGTAGTTAATTAATTAAAATAGATGCATTAATGGATTAATGATGAGACTATGTTATGAAACAGGATTATCATCTAATTTGGTCCTAATCAAGGTCAAAAATAACAACAAGAAAAATGACAACTTCCAATTAGAAGGAGCCCACTGAGACGAGGACAAATTTGGAAAGCTCAGGAAACTGAAGAGCTTAACGATGGGGTAGGGTCCTTGAGAAGGCAGAGAGCCTCGGGGCTGAGTGTAAGTGGAGGATTAGCCTGGGGTGGGGGAGGGAGCGAGAGCTGCATCTTGAAGCAGAAGCGGAAGGAAATAAGATGCTGAGAGCTGCCTCGTCTGTTCGTTCATACATGAAGATACGGGAACACCGATAACCAGAGACGGAAAGCTTAGGATGCCCACTACCGAATAATTGAGTTCTCACTTCACCGAGGTTACTGGACAGTTCACGCGCATTTGGTTTGTTTGTGCGAGTGTGGGTCTGACTCTGGAAGAAGCGACACGTCAGTGCATAAACAAACGGAATATATTCGGTGGGACAGAAAGGGGCCAACGTTAAAATATGCATAAAACATTTCATTTTGGTTAAATTTAAACTTTTAGGTGGGAATCATTTAAATTAACTCATTGCAAAGATTATTTGAACTAAGATTTTTGAATGTGAACTAGCACTCAAACTATTTGCATAAAAACTGAAGAGATAAAAAGTAAGATATTGAACGTCTATTTTATATATTGAAAGGTGAATGGAAAAGCTTCAGGCTATATGATTTTTTACTCTTGTACTTTCATAAATATTTATATTTTAATGAGAGAAATCTATCTACAAAATTAAGAATTTTTAAAAAGTTCAATTACTCTCGATCAATATTACAGAATCAACTAGGCTTAAATCAGACATGCAGATTGAAAACAGGGAGACTGAAAATTTCTTCCAAATGATTGTAAAGAAGGAAAAGACTTATTTACACAGAAGATATCTTGGGATTTCCAAAACTTCCATCAGAAAGGTAACTAATTTCCTTCGCGTTATTAAAAAATGTTTTCTCAAGATATGACAAATTCTCTAATATTTTCAGATTCTTTGTTTTTTCTTTAAAATGACAAAATGTCATCTTAGACTTAACTCAGGAGAACTTTATTCTTAACCATCTACCATGAGGTTCATTATAAATTGTATCTAATCAAGGTGCTGACTCTACCGGGGAGAAGAGATCCTGATGTGTGATACCTGGGCCAGGGGCTGGCAACCATATCCCCACGCCGACCCCGCCTGTCCCCTCTCTTTGTGTGGCCCACTGTTGAAGAATGGTTTTATATTTTTAAATGATTGAAAAAAATCAAAATAAGACTAATATTTTGACCTATGAAATTGTAAAAAAATTTGTTTCAGTGTCCGTAAGGGACCTTTGCTGGGCACAAGCCACCTCCGTTCACGTCCAGTGGTTAATGGCTGCTTTTCTGCTTCCACGTGGAAGTCCGCGGGCTTAGCACTGGCAGCTTCTGAATCTGTCACTCCACCCCGTGTATGTCGGGGGCCCCACTCAACTCATAAAGTACCTGGGGACAGGCCCTTGACGGGCAGCTGGCCCTGCCTGGCACCTCCCCCGGGCCACGCGTTTGTCTCAGGCAATGACCCTCGGCTTCTGAGGACCGTGTGCTGCCCAGGGATTCTGGGCGAGACTCAGTGGTAGGCCACAAGCCCATCTGAGCTACGATATCTTTTAAACAAACTCTGGGTGTCTGTGAGCCCGAGGAGGGCAATACCTGAACTTGCTGTGATCTGAGACTTTCACAGAAAGCCACAGTCTCAGCGCTGGCACAGAATGTGACCACCGTGGCTGGATGAAATCTGCTCCCTTTACATTCGTGACTCCCTGTGTCCCTGCCCCATCCAACTCAGTACCACCCCTGGCTCTTCCATCTGCGGAGTCTTAGGCAGTCGGCAGGCAGCCCCAGGTTTTGAGGCGCACTGGTCCTTCTGCTAAGCCAGCCCAGGCCCGGCACTGGGGATAACCAACATCCTGTTTCAGCATGGTCTCTCTCATTTGCCTCCAGACCCGGCATAGGCAGCAACCATCCACAGATTAATTTACAGCTCCTACCAGGTAGTCCTGAGCAATCAAAGGCAGGGGCTGACCTTGGCCTACGTGGGAGCCCCTCCCAAGGGCCACAGAACCAACACACCCGGGGGCTGGTGTTGGACTACAAGAGAGCACCACTTGTCTAGCCTCACAAGCAGCACATCTACAGGGTGGTCCCAGCAGGTACATGAACTCACTGGTACAAATCCCACTCCGTGGGGTCAGCCCCAACACAGCAGATCCTTCCCCATGGGTGTGGCCAATCCTCACAGCCGGTCGGCTTGAGAGTCGGTCCCATCCAATGATGTGTGACAGCAATCGAGGCTTAGCTACAATGGGAAAACACACAACTCACACAGAGGAACATGCCCAGCTCCAGCACGGATAATCAGGAAGACTGTGCCACTGCTCCACGTAGGACACCTACTACATAAGGTCACTTGGCCAAAGCTGAGAGTTATAACAAAGCTTTCTAATACACAGAAACAAACACAGAGAGGCAACTAAAATGAGAAAACAAAGAAACATGCCGCAAATGAAAAAACAGGAGAAAACTCCAGAAAAAAGAAAAACCACTAAAAAAATGGACGCAAACAACCTATGAGAGACAGAGTTCACAGAAAGCCACAGTCTCAGCGCTGGCTCAAACACTGGTTATAAGGATGTTCGATGAACTTAGGGGGAGAGTAGATGATCTCACTGAGGACTTCAATAGAGACATAAAAAAAGACATAGAAACTTTTAAAAAGTCACAAATAAAGAATACAATAACTGAAATGATGACTACACCAGAAGGAGTCAACAGTAGATTGTGTGAAGCAGAGGATCAAATCACTAAGTTGGAAGACAAGGTAGCAGAAAACACCCAAACAGCAGGAAAAAATATCACAGACAATGAGGAAAGTTTAAGAGACCTCTGGGACAACATAAGTGTGTCAACATCCACGTCATAGAGGTACCAGGATGAGAAGAGAGATAGCAAGGGATTGAGAAATTATCTGAAGAAACAATGACAGAAAACTTCCTTAACCGAGCACAGGAAATACACATACAGGTCCAGGAAGCTCAATGAGTACCGAACAAGAGGAACCCAAACAGACCCACAACAAGACACATCGTAATTAAAATGTCAAAGGTTAAAGACAGAGAGAATCTTAAAAACAGCAAGAGAAAGGCAGCTAGTAACTTACAAGGATACTCCCATAAGAATCTTAGCTGACTTTTTAGCAAAAACTTTGCAGGCCAGAAGGGACAGGCACAAAATATTCAAAGTGATAAAAAACTAGAACCTACGACCAAGAATACTCTATCCAGCAAGGCCATCAACTAAAATCAAAGGTGAAATAAAGAGTTTGTCAGACCAAAAAAAAAAAAAAGCTAGAAAGAAAAAACCCCCCACAATCCAGTATTCCGAGAAATGTTAAATGGATGTCTGTCGAAAGAAGAAGTGGCGGGGGAACCCATAAATATGAAAAATAAGATGGCAATAACTACATACCTATCGATAATCACTTTAAATATAAATAGAGTAAATCCTCCAATCAAAAGACATAAGGCAGCTGAATGGATAAGAAAACAAGACCCATACATATGCTGTTTAGAGACCCACCTCAGATCAAATGACACAGAGAAACTAAAACTAAGGGATGGAAAAAGATATTTCATGCGAATAGGAATTAAAAAATAGCTGGGGTAGCAATATTTAGACAAAATAGACTTTAAAACAAAGGCTATAACAAGAGACAAAGAAGGACACTACGAAATGATAAAGGAATCAATACAACAGGACGTAGCCATAGTAAACACATACGCGTGCAGCACAGGAGCACCTACATACCTAAAGTAATTATTGACCGACATAAAGAGAAAGACCGACAGTAATACATTCATAGTAGGAGAATTTTAACACCCCGTTGACACCAATGGGTGTATCTTCCAGACAGAAAATGAACAAGGACACAGTGGCCTTGAATGACACACTAGACCAGATAGATTTAATTGATATTTTCAGAGCTTTTCACCCCAAAGCAGCAGAATATATATTCTTCTCAAGGACACATTTTAGGCCACAAAACAAGACTCAATAAATTTAAGAAGACTGAAATTATATCAAGTGTCTTCTCTGATCACAATGGTATGAAAATATAAATCAACTACAAGTAAAAAATTAGAAAATATACAAACACATGGAGGCTAAGCAACATGCTACTAAACAATGAATGGGTTAACAATAAGATCAAGGAAGAAGTCAAAAGATACCTAGACTCAAAGGAAAATGAAATACAACAACTGAAAATCTATGGGACACAGTAACGGCAGTCCTAAGAGGGAAATTTATAGCAATACAGGCTTACCTCAAGAAACAAGAACAATCTCAAATAAAGAATCTAACCTTCCACTTAAACAAGAACTAGAAAAAGAACAGCAAACAAACCCCAACGTGAGCAGAAGGAAGGAAATAATAAAGATCAGAGTAAAAATAAATGAAATAGTCTCGAAAAACAATACAAAAGATCAATGAAATCAAGAGCTGGTTCTTTGAAAAGAAAAACGGATGTATAAACCTTCAACCAGACTCATCAAGAAAAAAAAGAGAGAGAACCCAAATCAAATCATAAATGAAAAAAGAAAAGTAACAATAGAATCCACAGAAATACAAAGGATTATAAGAAAATACTAAGAGCAATTATATGCAAACAAATTGGACAATCTGGAAGAAATGGATACGTTCCTAGAAACAAACAATCTCCCAAGACTGAGTCAAGAAGAAACAGAAAATCTGAACCAACCAATTACCATCAATGAAATCGAATCAGTAATCAAAAAATTTCCAAAAATCAAAAGTCCTGGGCTGGATGGCTTAGAAGGTGAATTTTACCAAACATTCAAAGAATTAACATCTATTCTTCTCAAACTATTCCAAAAAATTCAAGAAGAGGCAAGACTTCCTAACTCTTTTTATGAGGCCACCATTATCCTGATTCTAAAACCAGACAAAGACAGTACAAAAGAAAAGAAAACTATAGGCTGATATCCCTAATGAACAAAGATGAAAAAATCCTTAACAAATATCAGTAAACCAAATTCAGCAAGACATTAAAAAGATCACACACCATGATCAAGCTGGATTTATCCCTGGGATGCAAGGTTGTTTCGATATTCGCAAATCAATTAATGTGATACGACATATTAATAAAATGAAAGATAAAAAGCATATGATCGTATTGATAGATGCAGAAAAAGCACTCGACAAAATCCAGCATCCATTTATGATAAAACTCTCAGCAAAGTGAGAACAGAAGGATATACCTCAACATAATGAAAGCCAAATCTGACAAACCTACAGCTAACATCATGCTCAATGGGGAAAGACTAAAAATATTATCCTTAGGATCAGGAACAAGACAAGGATGTCCACTTTCGCCACTTTTGTTCAGTGTTGTATTGGAAGCCCTAGCCATAGCATTCAGACAAGAAAGAGATAAAAGTCATACAAAATAGAAAGAAAGAATTAAAACTGTCCTTCTTTGCAAATAACATACTATATAGAGAGGACCCTAAAGATTCCACCAAAAACTGCTAGAGCTGATAAATAAATTTAGTAAAGTAGCAGGCCACAAAATTGATATTCAGAAGTCGGTTGTATTTTTATATAGCAACGAGGAACTATCAGAAAAAAAAATTAAGAAAACAATCGTATTTACATTCACATCAAAACAATAAAATAGTTATCAAATTAACCAAGGAGGTAAAAGACCTATTCTCAGAAAATTAGAAGTCATTGAAAAAAGAAATTGAAAAAGACACAAATAAATGAAGGCATATACTGTGCTCATGGATAGAAAGAATCAACATCATTAAAACAGCCATACTACCCAAAGCAATCTATGAATTCAATGCAATCCCTATCAAAATACCAATGGCATTTTTGAGAGAACTAGAACAAATAACCCCCAAATTTATATGAAACCATAAAAGATCCTGAACGGCCATGGCAATCTTGTGAAAGAAGAACAACTTTGGAGGTATCACACTACCTGATATCAAACTATACTACAAAGCTATAGTAATCAAAACAGCATGGCATGGAATCAACAGATACATAGATCGATGGAACAGAACAGAGAAACCAGAAATAAATCCATGCCTCCATGGTCATTTAATCTACGACAAAGGAGGCAAAAATATGCAATGCGGTAAAGAAAGTCTCTTCAATAAAGTATTGGGAAAACTGGATGGATACATGCAAAAAAAAAAAAAAAAAGAAAAGAAAAGAAACTGGACCACCTTCTTACACCATACACTAGACTAAACTCTAAAGTGGATTAAAGACTTAAATGTAAGACCCCAAACCATAAAACTTCTATAAGAAAACATAGGCAGTAAACTCTTTGATATTGCTGTTAGTAATTTTTTCTCATATATCTCCTCAGGCAAGGGAAACAAAAGAAAAAAATGGACTACGTCAAACTGAAAAAATTTTTTGTGCAGCAAAGGAAATTATCAACAAAAGGAAAAGGCAACTACCAAATTGGAGAAAATATTTGTCTATGATACATCTGATAAGGGGTTACTATCCAAAATTTTTAAAGAACTCATACAATTCAACAACAACAACAAAAAACAAACAATCCAATTAAAAAAATGAGCAGAAGACCTGAATAGATATTTCTCCAAGGAGAACATACAGATGGCCAATAGACATATGAAAAGATGCTCAAAGTCACTAATCATCGCAGAAATGCAAATTAAAACCACAATGAGCTATCGCCTCACATCTGTCAGAATGGCTGTCATCAGTAAATCAAAAAACAGCAAGCGTTGGTGAGGATGCGGAGAAAAGGGAACCCTCATACATTGTTGGTGGGGTTGCAAATTGGTACTGCCTCTGTGGAAAAGTTTTGAAGTTCCTCAAAAAATTAAAAATGGAACTACCTTATGACCCAACAATTGCACAAACCAAAACACTAACTCGTTAAGATCTATGCACCCCAAGTTCACGGCAGCGCTATTCACAATAGCCGAGGGGAAAAATATTGAGTGAGAATGGAATGCATTAACCACATATGAAAAGAAATCATCTCAGAAATTAGCAGTTTGCATTTGAAATATTCGAAACCTGTGTAATTACTGAGCTAAATGTCAAGAAAGAAACATTTTATATTCTGAATATAGGAAATGTAGCCAAGATCTGACGATCCCATTCTACCTGATTTTTCCATTTTATCTTTATCAGTCTTGTCACAGTTTATTTCACCATTTTATTCGAACAAATAGATAGGAAATCACTTTCAATACCTTCCTGACCTTGTCTAACAGATGAGTATCGAGGAAAAATGGAACCTTAGTTTTCTGCATGAAATAAGCTTATTGTAGTTATTTGTATTATGGAAGGTCTTTTCAGGGAGAGTGTCGCTCCAGGATTCTCGGTCAAGATGGTGCACTGGGTGAATGCTGGGCTCGCCTCCTCTCATGATCACGTCGAATTACAACTAAACTACACAACAACCATCACTGAGAAGTGCTTGAAGGCTAGCTGAACAAAGTCCTACAACGTACAGAAAAGCCACCTCAAGACTGTAGGGAGGGAATGAGATGCAGAACAGGCTGGTCCCATACCTGTTTGTGGCGGTCGAGAATCCAGAGGGATAGCTCAGGTGTGGAAGTCCCCTCTGGAGGAGTGAGGGGTCCTAAAACCACACCGGGCTCCCCAGCCCAGGGTTCCAGTGCCAGGAAGAGAAGTCCCCACAACCTCTAGCTGTGAAACCAGCAGGACGGTGGCTGAGTGAGATGGAGGGCGGAGGCGTCCCAGGTGTCCAGGCATCCCAGGCATCCTCTTAAAGGGCCCATGCACTCACCACTGACAGATGCACTCGCTCTGAGCTCCAGTGCTGGGGCAGCAGCTCGAAAGGTGCCAGGGACACATGGAGAGGAACTGAGTTGTCTGGCTTCAGGGCCAGAGCTGGAGGGACAGTTTCCTCCCAAACAGAATGGCTGCTAGAGGCCGCTGTTCCTTTGTTGAGCCCTTCCCCTCCCGGCGTGGAGACACAGGCAGGCGCCAAGTCTGAGCCTCCATCAACCTGGCTGACATTGTTAGCCCCACCCTCGTGACTCCCTGTGCCACCCGGTGTGTGGGCCCACCCCAGCCACTTCCAGTGGCTTTTCCATACAAACGGCCTATCTTGGCTCATGTCGTGGATGTTCCTAAAATCTCTCAAAGTGTCACAAAACCTAAATAAGCAGCATCTGGTGTTGACAAGCCCTGTACCTCTTGCAGAGCAGCCCCAAATCTGTTCCCAGTTTGGCCTCCTGAGGAGCCTCTAAGTCCAGTGTGGGTGGTGGTCATGGTTGGATTGCTTGGTGGCTCATGCCAGGTGACCCCAGGAAAGGCACAGGCTTCAGCTGAACTTGGCCTATGGCAGGACTCCTCCTAGGAGGACCCAGGCCTGGCATACCCAATAGCCGGCTGCAGATCAAACTGGAGCACCACCCGGGGCCACATCCAAAAACGACACACCCACAGGGCAGACAAGACAGGTGCCAGAATCCTGCTAAAGCGGATCCTGCTCCATAGGGTCAGCCCCTGCACAGCAGCTCCTCCGCTGTGGTCACGGCCAGTGCTCCAACCAATCAGTGCAATGGTCAATCCTTCCCACTGACGTGCAAACAGCAGCCAAGGCTCAGCTACAACAGGAGGGCACACACAACCCACACGAGGGACACACCTGGAGCACCTGCCACAGATGACCAGGGAGACCGTGCCACTGCGCCTCACAGGACTCCTACTACATAAAGCCACTCTACTAAGACCGGGAGACAGAGCAGCCTGACCTAATACATAGAGACAAATACAGGGATGTAGCCA
>NW_011889123.1:521768-530644 GCF_000151845.1 Pteropus vampyrus
CTCACAGGACTCCTACTACATAAAGCCACTCTACTAAGACCGGGAGACAGAGCAGCCTGACCTAATACATAGTGACAAATACAGGGATGTAGCCAAAATGGGAAGACAAAGAAACATGACCCAAATGAAAGAAGTGAACAAAGCTTCAGAAAAAGAACTAAACAAAATGGAGACAAACAATCTACCAGACACAGACTTCAGAACACTGGTTATAAGGATGCTCAGTGAACTCGGGGGAAGAGTAGATGAACCCGGTGAGAACTTTAACTAAGAGACAGAAAACGTAAAAATGGAGATAGAAAACATAGGAAAGAACCAGTCACAAATGAAAAATACAATAACTGAAATGAAGAACATCTTAGGAGGAATCGGTAATATATTAGACATTACTGAAAACACCCAATCAGAACGGCGACAAGAAAAATAATCCAAAGAATTTGAAAAGATGAGGATAGTTTAAGGGGCCTCTGGGACAACATTAAACATACCGACACTCACATTATAGTGGTATCAGAAAGAGAAGAGAGAGAGCTGGACATTGAAAACCTATTTGAAGAAATAATGATGTAAAGCTTCCCTAACCTGGTAAAGGAAATAGACATGGAAACCCAGGAAGTGATGAGAGTCCCATAGACGACAAACCTAAAGAGGCCACGCCAAGACACATCATAATTAAAATGACAAAGGTTAAAGACAATGAGAAAATCTTAAAAACATCAAGAGAAAAACAACTAGTTACCTACGAAGGAGATCTCATAATAAGACTCTCAGCTGATTTCTCAACAGAAACTTCGCAGGCCAGAAGAGATTGGCAGGAAATATTCAAAGTGATGAAAAGCAAGGACCTACAACCAAGATTATTCTGTCCAGCAGAGCTATTATTTAGAATCGAAGGCAGATAAAGAGCTTCCCAGACAAGAAAAAGCTAAAGGAGTTCATTACCCCCAAGCCAGTATTACAGAAAATGTTGGAGGAAATTATTTAAGAAGAATAAAAAAGAGAAAAAGATCAAAAGTATGAATAATAACTTTTTTGCAGTGGGTTTGCCGCAGGAACACAGGTGTCGTGAAAACCAGCACTATATCTGAGCCAAATGAGAAAGGAAAAGACTCGTATCAACATCCTTATCATTGGACGTGTAGATTAGATTCTGGCAAGTCTACCGCAACTGGTCATCTGGTTGACAAATGTGGTGGGGTTGACAAAAGAACCATCGAAAATTTTGAGAGGTGGCTGCTGAGATGGGAAGAGGCTCCTTCAAGTGCGCCTGGGTCTTGGATAAATGGAAAGCTGACCGTGAGTGCAATATCACCATCGATATCTCCCTGCGGGAATTCGAAGCCAACAAGTATCATGTGACCATCCCTGATGCCCCAAGACACAGAGGCTTTATCCAAAACATGAGTACAGGTGCATCTCAGGCTGACTGCGCTGTCTTGATTGCTGCTGCTGCTGCCATTGGAGAATGTGAAGCAGGCGTCTCCAAGAACGGGCAGACCCCTGAGCATGCCCTTCTGGCTTAAACACTGGGTGTGAAACAACTAATTGTTGGTGTAAACAGGATGGATTCCACCCAGCCGCTTATAGCCAAGATACAAGGAAATCGTTAAGGAAGTCGGCACCTACATTAAGAAAACTGGCCACAACCCTGACACAGTAGCATTTGGGCCACTTTCTGGTTGGAATGGCGACAACCAGAACCAAGTGCTAATATGCCTTGGTTCAAGGGATGGAAAGTCACCCGTAAAGATGGCACTGTAAGTGGAATCACACTGCTTAAAGCTCTGGATTGTATCCTGCCACCGACTCGTCCGGCTAACAAGCCTTTGCGTCTACCGCTCCGATGCCCACAAAACTGGCAGTGTTGGTGCTGTGCCTGAGGGCCGAGTGGACACTGGTGTTCTCAAACCAGGCGTGGTCGCCACGTTAGCTCCGGTCAGTGTAACAACTGAAGTAAAGTCTGTCGGAATGCACCATGAAGCTTTGAGTGAAGCTCTTCCTGGGGACAATGTGGGCTTCCACGTCAGGAATGTGTCTGTCAAAGATGTTTGTCACGGCAGTGTGGCCGGTGACAGCAAAAATGACCCATCAGTGGAAACTGCTGGCTTCATGGCTCATGTGGTTATCCTGAACCACCCAGCCAAATCAGTGCCAGATACGCACCTGTGCTGAATTGTCACATGGCTCACATGGCTTGCAGATTTGCTGAGCTGAAGAAGATCAATCGTCATTCTGGGGTAAAGCTAGAAGATGGCCCTAAGTTCTGAAATCTGGTGATGCTGCCATAGTTGATATGGTTCCTGGCAAGCCCCCGTGTGTTGAGAGCTTCTCTGACTGTCCTACTCTGGGCTGTTTTGCTGTTCGTGACATGAGATAAATAGTCGCTGTGGGGGTCATCAAAGCAGTGGTCAAGAAGCTGGAGTTGGCAAGGTCACCAAGTCCGCCCAGAAAGCTCAGAAGGCTAATGAATATTATCCCCGGTATCTGCCACCCCAGTCTTAATCAATGGTTGGAGAACGGTCTCAGGACCGTTTGTCTCAATTGGCCATTTACGGTAATAGTAAAAGACTGGTTAGTGATCATGATGCATTGTAAAAACCTCCAGAGAGAAAGAAAAACGTTTTGTGGACCTTTTGTTTTTTGTTTTTTGCATGTGTGGCAGTTTTTAAGCTATTAGTCTTTAAAATCAGTACATTTCAATGGAAACAACTTGGCCAAAAATCTATCACAGCATTTTCAGACCCCATTAAAACAAAGTTTAATGAGAAAAAAAAAAGTATGGATAATAAAATGACAATAACTACATATCTAGCAACAATTACTTTGAATATAAATGGATTAGGTGGTTCAAACAAAAGATAAGGTGGCTGAATGGATAAGAAAACAAAACCATGACATATGCTGCCTACAAGAGACTCACTTCAGATCGAAAGACGCACTCAAACTGAAAGTAAAAGGAAAGAAAAAGATGTTTCATGAAAACGATAACAAACAGAAAAGCTGGAGTAGCAATACTCGTATCAGACAAAATAGACTTTAAAACAAAAGTTATAGCAAGAGACTAAGAAGGACTCAGTAATCTCAATTCTGGGTATTATCCGATGAAACCTAAAACACCACTTAAAAGGGACATGTAAATTCTTATGTCCTTTAGCATTATTTACAATAGCCGAAATATGTAGGCACCTGGGTGTCCATCAATGAATAAATGGAAAAAGAAGAAATGGTACATAAATACAATAGAATATTATATTGGAATATAACTCAGCCATAAAAAGAATAAAATCTTGCCATCTGCAACAACATGAATGAACCAAGAGGATATCGTGCCGAGTGGAGTAAGTCAGACAGAAAGAGAAATGCCGTATGATCTCACTTACACGTGGAATCTAAAGAACAAAATAAACAAACGAAACAGAAACAGACTCAGATACAGAGAATGTTTTGATGGTTGCCGGATGGGAGGGGGTTAGGGAGGTGGGTGAAAAAGGGGACAGGATTAAGAACTACAAATTGGTAGTTACAAAATAGTCATGGGTCTGTAAAGTACAGTATAAGAAATATAGTCAGTAATATTGTAGTAACTATGTGGTGTCAGAAGGTGCTAGATTTATTGGGACGGTCACTTCCTAAGTTATAGAACTGTCTAATCACTATGTTCTACACCTGAGACTAACACAATGTATGCCAACTGTAATAGAAAATTAAACAAAATTTAACCAGAGAATGTGTCACTCTCTTGAATGAACATGAGTTTATGAATATTTAGGTTCAAGAAAGATTAATGGCGATAAAGGTATTATCTGTTTTTTCATTTGTTGAGACTTCTTGGGTTTAGTAGAAGAAAAACTAATTTTTGAAATAGCTCTTCTTTCTTATAATGGCAGAAGAAAACTAACTTTCTGAAATGTAAGAACATAAATTTGATAGAAGTAAAATATTTGGATTGGGAGGTAGATGAGCTAATGATGAGGAATTTTATTCTGCCTGAAAAAAAATAAGACTATGATATAAGAACTCTGCCTACATAATAAATTGACAAAGAATAAAAGGAAGAATTTTCCTTCATAATTCTAACATGAACCATATACACGAGTTAAGATCCGAATATGTCACCATATTTACTAATGAAAAAGTGGCACATTATAAATCCCCTTTACCTTGACTGTCTTGTATACTCAGAATTTAGACCTGATAATACCGTAATACTTTACTCATATGAATCAGCAATGGAATAAGCACAGCCTACCGTGTTTGTGTAGTGTGCCACACAGATTACCGTTTGTGTCCCCTTTGGCGCTCCCAAGAATCGACAGCACAGGTAGTTTTATGCTTTTATTACACACCAAAACACGGAGGGTCGGAGATGTTAATGACACGGGCGTCAATCTAGGAGTCTTGGTCCTGGGGTCTGGGTTTTTCCCCCCACGGACTGAAGCGCTGCTGTGCTTTCTGGATGAATCACACGCATCACAAACAGCCCGGGGGGAGGGAGAGGAGACTGGCCTCCGGGTATCACTTTCTACCTGCTGCGTGGACCTCTATCACTGCTCCGCTGTTAATTCCAATTTGCCCATCGCACCTTCCATGGCCCACGCCTCGTATTCTCGGACGCCCCCTCCCGGCCATCCGGTGGGATGTCCTCTGACGGCCTCCGCGGAGGCCGGTGCCAGCCGCACGCGTCGTTCCTTTTACCTGCGTTCACTAGTACAGTATTCCTCCGTGTCTGTCCTTGACAAGTGTAAAGAGTCGATAGGATTTGTATTTTTTATTCGGGAAAGCAGTAAATCGCCATCACGACATGCATAAGAAAGAGGATTTATTCCACTATAAGTAGAGTTGTCAGATAAAACACAGGCTACCCACGTAGATGTGAATTTTAGATAAATAACATTTTTATTCTAGATACATCTAAAATAATGCATAGGGCATACTTATATTAAACTATTTATTGTTTATTCGAAATTATATTTAACTGTATATCCCATATTTTATTTGCTAACTCTAGCAACTCTCACTGTAAAAGGCGTATGACTCTTTTCCAAGTCACTTCGGAGGTCATTTAATAGTTTTGGGACAGGAGAATTATACACAGATAGGGATGGAATATGTGTAAAAATCCACAAGTGAATATTCACGAGTTTAGATGTCAAAAAGATATTGCTTCCAACCAATCCAGCAACTAATTCTTTCACAATTCCCCCAGATCACACGCTGAGGCAGAATCCTGCGTGACAGATGGGACATTAACTGCTTTTTATTATTAAACTGGGAAGTGAGTATGCTGTGTAGTTGAAAATGTCTGCAATAAAATGAAGTTATGCTTCCATATCTCAGTAGGTTTCAGATTGTAAAATTCATGTTATGCTCCATGGAGCTTTTCCTGTTAACATATTAATTTAGAAAATGATTGGGTGTGCTTACTATCAACTTCTGACTTTAATAAATAAAACCTAAACATGATTGGTCGAGTGATAGGCTGTACTCTACTAATCCAGTACATGTGTGTGGCGTGTCTCATATGTATGACCTGAGGCAGAGATCGTGGTGGCCGCAGGCTTGATTTGCTGCGGAGAACCTTGTGATTTAGATGGAACTCAAACCGAAAACGTACAGCATCTCTGTTAAGAGGTTGATAAAATACCTGTGTAGATTTGTACATCTTTTCATTGTCTCTTTTTTCCCACTGTTTTGCGCCTTCAGGCGCGTGTGTATGAGCTCTCCGTTTTTGTCTTCCAAGGCTACAATTTTCACTCTAACACTTAGAACGTTCCTTCACTCTGTATTATGCTGCTTGCTTCTCATTCCCACGCCGCATGCCCTGACTGCTTCTGGCCGGGTCAACTCTCGTGTACCTTCTACTGTGGCTTTTGTTTCTGTGATGATTATTCTCTTCTCTTTATTCCGCTAGTGAAAATGAGGACTGACGTTCTAGTAAGACTTATTCCCTCACTAAGATATACTTACTAGGCATATCTACTACCGATCTGTTTAACAGATATTTTTATCCATGAAAAATCCAAAGTAGTACATGATTGCCACTGTCTAGTGTTTCCTTGAGGGAATTTATAGGTGTGAATTAACAAATTGTTGTTCAAAAATGTGTGAATATGGTAATATTACTTATTAATATTTATGCTGTTTCCTTAAAAAATATTTAACAGAAAATAAGAGCTACGTTTTACTAAGCAGTTATAAAATTAATTGCAATCAAATCCCAAACTTGAAAGGTCTCTAAACAAAAATTTTAGTTTACAAATGGCAAAATCCAGAAAGTCTGCTTATTATGACATTATTAGATATATTAGAGATAAATCATGAGCCCTAGCACATGAGTCAGGATTCACCAAGAAAACAGAACCGACAGAATGTGTGTGTCTATATATATATATATTCATTTATATACATATATTTAAATATTTATATTATACATATATTTGTATATACGTATATTTAAATATTTACATACACATAAGTACATATATTTATATATTTATGTTTTATATGTAAAAAAGATAATTAGTACAATAACTTAGATTTATTATAAGGAATTGACTCAAGTGATGACAAGGGCTAGCAGGTCCCCAGAGCTGCAGGGTGAATTGGCAAACAGAGACCCAGGTAGTCCAGCTTTCAGTTCAGACACCATCAGACAGGACGAATTCTCTCTTGCTTGGCGGAGAGTCAACCCTTTGTTCTCGACAGGCCTTCCACTGATTAGGTGAGGCCCACCCACATTGTGGAGAGCAATTCGCTTTACTTGGACTATGTATTTACACGTTAAACTCATCTAAAAACACCCTTACAGGCACACCCAGGATAATATCTGACCAAATATCTGGGCACCAAGGGCCCAGTCATGGTGACACATAAAATTAACTATCACAAGTACCAAAGTCATTCGTAAATTCAGTAAAAAGTGATCACTGAAAATCTTTCAACTATTATCTTCCTGGAGAATTCCTTTTGCTATGTGACTGCAGAGCCCCAGTGTCTTAGAAACATTTCGCTTAATTCTGTGGAGTTATGCTTAACACACTAAGAGCCAAAAAAGCAGACTCTGGTAGTTCTTGTCAAATTAATCAGATAAAATGCCAAGAGAACTGACTGTTTGTTTGTTTTCCTCATTTGTGGGTAGAACAGGCTATAAATTAGATAATATTGGGGTGAAATTACACCCTCAGTCATCTTAATGATAGGGCCCACGCTGTGTATAACCAGTGCAGTCTAATTGTGAACATAACTCTGTGATGCGTATAACCCAGGCATCTTTGCAGTCTTCATGTGTTTCGTTTTCTGTATTTAAGACTCCTTGACATTGGGCCTTGATATCTAGAGAGACTGCCTCTCCCGTGATTAGCTAATCCCCAGGGGCAGCAAACTATTCCCGTGTGCGCTTGCCTTCCAACATCCAGACCAGCCAATCCGAAGCCCATATTTCCAACCGCCTCCTCTACTGGGATCTCACAGGACTCTTAGACCCTGTACCCTGTGTCTCAGGCAGGTACTGGACAATTCGAGACGCCCCTATACCTGAGAGCTCCCTGAAATTATTCAAATTAGCTAATCCTAAACCTGCTTTCTCTCACTTGCTTGTTCCTTCCTACAGAAACCGTAACAAAGGCTCTCGCCACGTTTTCCTCCCGCTGCCTCTGCGTCCTGGCCTCTCGTGTGGCCCTCAAGGCATAGCGCGCCCTCCCCCGGGGAACTATGAGGTACCAACTATCTTTTTAGTGACAGTTGTCTCCTAAGCTGTCAGCCTCATCACACTTGAGAAATAATAAAATGTACATTTTAAAACAATCTTACATAACAAATTATGTATGTGTGTGTATATATATATGTATATACATACCTATGTATATACATATATATATCTACAAAAAGTGTGTTTGTATGGACATATATTTGTAGTACACTTTTATATAAATATCTCCAGTGATTGGAATCATGTAATATTCTTGGGCTGATATAATCTTCTTACCCAGAGTTCCCTGAAATATTAAAATACAGATCCATAATTCTCAAAACAAATACATATAAAGGCATTACATTATATAAAATAATATGTGAAGAATATATTTCAAAATTCACCTGGGAATGTTAGAGCAACATTTGCCATCACGTTTGAGGGTCCTCTATGAAAAAGAATTTTAAAAATGCAAATACAAAATTAAGTACAGAAAAAGTATGTATTTATTTAAAATAAAAGCCGCACGAATTGCAAATTTTTAAAAAATGCCAAATGCTACAAATATTACCAAAATCTAGAAAATAACAATATTTTTATTAAATGCCTGACTCATCCCTATGTACTACGTTTCTACATTTCTGGTGTGCATGTTTTTCATTGGCCTCTTTATGTGACTGAGATCATAAAATTATCATTCAGTCTTTAGCATGGTTCATTCTTTACTTTTTATTAGCGAGGATTTAGAAAAAGTTTCACCTTTACAGTTCAACATTGGTAAGCATTGTAGTAAATTTGGGTAAACATGTATCAAGTTGCCTTTACATAAAGAGTAGGGCATTTCAAGTTTTTTGTGCAGAGAATGATCTTAAATATTCTTTGAATTATCTACATCTACTAACCAGTTTGCCATCGATATCCCCACTGTGTAGACACATTATGCATTTTCTGTTACTTTCATTACTCCATATTGAAAATGAACCTTTTCCATTGTGTTCTTGTGATTCATCCTCCTCATCAAGCGGACTTTATGGAATAAGCGAAAAGCTTACTCAACACTTTTATTCAGTTTACTCTTCTTTTGAATGAATTGCTGCTCTCGGCGTAACTTGAAAAGAAAATTTTGTTATCTGATTTTTGATATTTAACCATTTATTTTAATTTCATCATTTGTTTTAATAACCTT
>NW_011889123.1:531494-545691 GCF_000151845.1 Pteropus vampyrus
AGCCAAAACCATAAAAATCTTAGAAGAAAACCTAGTGGCAAATATTCATGACCTTGGATTTGGAAATGGATGCTTAAATATATTGTCAAAAGCATGGGAAACAACAAAAAAAGATAGATAAATTAGACTTTATCAAATTAAAAACTTTTATGCATAAAAGTACATTATCAAGAAACACACCGAATGGGAGAAAATATTTACAAACCATATCTGATAAGAGTTTAATATCCCAAATATAAAAATTCTCCTAAAATGAAACAATGAAAGACAAATAATCAAAATTAAAAAAAAAATGGATAAAGGACTTAATAAAAATTTCCCCAAAAGAGATATACAAGTGGTCAATAAACACATGAAAAGATGCTCAGCATCACTAGTCATTAGGGAAATGCAAATCAAAACCGCGGATGTCACTTTGCATCTACCTTCACGGCTATATTTTTTTTTAAAAAATGAAAGTAACAAATGTTGGCAAGAATGTGGAGAAATTGGAAACGTCACGCATTGCTAGTGGGGTGTAAAATGGTGCAGTTGCTGTAGAAAACAGTTTGATGGCTCCTCAAAAAGCTAAATATAGAATCATATGAGACCCAGCAATTCAACGCCAAAAGAATCGAAAATAGGGATTCACACAGATAATTGTACTCCAATTTTTGTCGCAACATTATTCACAATAGCTAAAAGGTGGAAACAACCTAAGTGTCCTCAACAATTGAATGGATAAACAAAGCGTGAGTATAATGTTATGTTGTATTCACGATAGAATATTATTTGGCCATAAATAAGAATGAAGTTCTGATACATACCACAATATGGATGAATCTTGAAAACATTATGCTATGTCAAAAAAAAAAAAAGGACAAAAGGACAAATATTATATAATTCCACTTATGTGAAATAGAAGTTGTCAAGGGCTGGGAGCGGGTATTGGTAAATGGTAAACGGTTATGGCATTTCTATTGGGGGATGAAAATATTTTGGAAAAAGTGGTGATGTTTGCACAATATTGTGAATGTACTAACATTCCTGAATTCTATGCTTCGAAATGGCTAAAATCACAAATTTTATGTTATATGTATTTCGCCACACTAAGAGTATTTTAAAAATAAATTTGCTTATCAGTGATGCGTACGTATATTAAGACGCACCTTGAGTTTTCATGCACTGCAAAAATCTGTGTTGACACTGACATTCAGTTAGACCTTGTAGGAGACCTGGTGATTTCAAGAACTTTTAAAAGTCCCGATTGTGAAATTTCTACATTTGGGTAGAAACATATTGATATGCAGTCAAAATCCTATTTATTTATTTATTTTTAATATGGACAGAGCCTGAGTAACTACAGGGAAGTGACATAATGGATTAACGGATTAGATCGCAGACTCAGAGAAATGATAAAGATCCATACATTGTACAGGTGCTTCGAGGGTTGCATCCGGCTTTATTAAATTATAGATCTTCACAGTCTTGGGGCCACATTTATTTATTCTCATCCAAATGTAGGGAGGAGGCAAGGGAATTACAAGGTGAATCAAGCCACGGCCAGAGGCTGCAGGGTGCTGGTCCTCCCTGCGGCCAGGCCAGGAGGACCCTGCAGAACTCGGGGAGGTTTCCACTGGGATTGCCACAGCCCATCCCCCACACCGGTGCCGGGAAACAGGAACAACAGTCATTCCCTGTGGCTAAGACCTCGGGGGACCTAAGGATCAAAGGCTGAGAACCCCAGGCAGGCCCCTCACTCCCCATATTCTTACCTTTCCAGCCACATACTCTCCCCCTTCCTCACTGTGTCCATGTCAAAGGAAATGGGTTGACAAAGTCTTTTAAACTGTAACTCACAGGAACTAAAGAATGACATAGGAACTGAATTCCCCGAACACCCAGGGTCCCTCTCGCTCTCTCTGGGTCCTCTTTACTCTGTCTCACTGTCCTCATCTCTCGGTCCCTCTCACTGTCCCCCTCACTCCGCCTCTGAGAGGGGACCACACTGGGGTGTCACCCCTTTCCCAATCAGCTCTGCGTTCCACTCGGCTTTGGCGTGCGTGTTGAACTGTTTCCACACTCTCCACCAAAGGCGCCCCTTCTCTCGGTGCAGGGCTTGGTGTCCCCATCACTTGAGGAAATTTGCCCTGTCCTGCATCAATCCAGCCGACTGCTTCGAAGTTGAGAAACAAGAGAAAAACTGGATGTAGCAAATTATTTCTTTAAGATGCAAGTGAGAGCGACACGGGCCATCATTCACTCAGAAATGTTCTTGGGGAACTTTTAACAGTTTGTTTTAAGTATACTCAGTTAGCCTTTTTTCTTTCCTCCTTTTTTGGGGAAAAGGCCGGCTCCCTCAAATCCAGATAATTACCCTGAAACTGGTGGCTCAGGTCCTCTGGCTACTGATAAGGCTCATCAGTCCACTGTAGGCAGAACTGGCTTTAGGCCAGGCAAGGCCCTTAGAGTCCAAGACGAAAGGGGACCTTAAGTCCAAAGGGTTTTTATTCTTTAAGAAACATATCAAGCAAACCTGTTTTCCTTTACTTGCTTAATAGATAAATCGATAATAGAAAATAAATAGACATGTGACTTAAATATCGAGTTTGTATCTTCGTTTTTCCTTGTCTCAGGACAGAGGCGGCGCTTCGGCAAGAAACCCAAGACCCCGTCCTGACAGAGGCAGAGAGGGAAAGAGCTCCATGACACCCCGACAGGCAGGGACCACGACCCTCCTCAGCAGGAAGCAGGCACAGAAGAAGAGACCTCCCGCCCCTCAACATTCATACTAATAAGAAGGGATTCATGGCTCTTAGAAAAGAGTTAGGCAGGAGTGTTAGATAGAGGGTTTCGGGTCCGCCTGCAAAACGCTGAGGTCGTCCTATTCTAGAAAGAGTCCACCCCAGTCTGCCCACCATTAAGCCAGCCAGAAGGCATTATTGGGCTAAAAGTAACTCATACCAGGAAACAAGCAGAAAATTGGGTATCAGCTTAGGCCAGTCGCACGCACCTGCACAATGAAGACCCTAAGGATCTTCAACTCACCTGAGCCTCATTGTACCATCGTTATAATGTGATGCAATGCCCGGAAGTTCATTAATGTCGTTATAACAGACTGAATTCTGGGAATGAACATGAGCAGAAAGCGAACGATGAGTCACTGGGTCCTGTCAGGCTTCGTTGTCCATCAAGGAAGCCCACTTCACTAAGGAAAGTGATCGCCCACAGCAAACAGGGATGAAAACCCCAGGCTTTGTTACTGGACCCTTGAGCCCTTGAGCCGCCTTTCTCTTGCTCAGGTGCTTCCACGACTGTATGTCTGTCTGTATGTCTGTACATATGCACTGTGAAAAGCTAAGAATATGTAGAATGGAAGGCCTGCTGGCAGTTCCCAGCCTTTAATCCACAGATTCCACAGGGTTTTAGCCATACGGAACGATTTTGTTTGTGCAGGGCTCCACTTAAAGACTGTTGTTCCTGTTTCCCCTTCATTGGTGTGGGGAACGGGCTGTCAGCAATCCCAGAAGATTTCTCCTTTCCTTCTGCAGGGTCCGCCTGGCCTGGCCACAGGGTTGACCAGCAACTGCAGTCTCTGTGGCTTGATTAACGTTTTAATTATTTTGCCTCATCCCTAAGTTACTTGTTTTGATTTAAACAATTATTTTTTGGAGAAATTACAATTATCTTTTGGAGGAATTATTATTTTAAAATTTTACTTCCTTTTCAATATTTTCCATTTCTTTGTGTAGATTAGGTTTCTGACCTGGGTCGTTTTCCATCTTCCTGAAGAAATTTCTTTAGTTTTCCATTAGGTTCGGTCAGGTGGCAATGAAGTCCCTACGGTTTTGTTCGCGAGTCTATTTCTCCCTCACATTTAAAGAATATTTTCACTGGGTAAATAATTCTGAGTTAGCGGATTTTTTTCTTTTATCACTTTAAAATCTTGTTTTCTTGTTCCCATGACATCTGTTAAAAAATCTGCTGTGAATTTTTTTTCTTGTTCCTCCGTAGGTATTGTTTTAGAATTTTTTCTTTTTATTTGATTTTCAGCAGCTTGAATTGTTGTGGCGCGAACGATTCTAAGACCCACGGAGCCAAATGAGATTAATTATGAGTCTTTATTAGCCGGCCGGCGACCGACTCTACCACGCAGGGCTAGAGGAGATCAGCCCCAAGCTTCCCGAGGAGGCAGCTTATAAAGCCTCCAACTACATCCTTGAATAAGCAGATTACAAGAAGCAGAAGTTAGCCGTTAACGTCTTGTACAAAGATAAATATATCCGGGGACTCTCAGATCAAACAGGGACTAGTAGACAGTTTTATTCCCTGCACCTTGGAATGTTGTGCTTCTCCTGGGGGCTGGCGCCTAGAGATATCACCTCCCTGTAACTGAGTTACTGCTCTTCCTGGGGGTTGGCGCCTGGAGATACCACCTCCCTGTATCTGGAGAATTTCCACTTTCACAGAATATGATATGCCAAGATGAGGTTTTTGTTGGGGTATTTATTCTGCTTGGTGATCTCCGAGCTTCTTGGATCTGTAGTTTGGTGTCCATCATTAATTTTGGAAAATACTCAGTGTGATATTGTGGTTTATATTAAGAAATATATATTTGGTCTTCTTGATGCAGGACAGGGCAAATTTCTCCGATTTGGGGAGAACTCAATAATTATTAGCTTAATACGAAATAATAATAGTTTTGAAAAAGATGTATATTAGTCTCGGATATGTTTATTTTCAAATTATTTTTATATATTTTCATAGTTATCCATCACAATAGTCAAAATTAACAGAAAAGAAGTATTCCAGTGAAAGCAAAAAATGTAAAGTAAAATGTTTGTGTCAAAAATTCTTATGCCACAGTAGGGAAAAAAACCTAATTATCAAAATCATAAATACAAAAAAAAAAGAATTATGCAAGATAAGACAAAACCAGACAAAGTAATAACTGAAGAAATAAAGATAATTATGAAAATCAGAATATTCCCAGGCAGAAAACCAGAACAGGCAGAGTATGAAGGCAAGAACCGTTTGTGAAGTCAGCAGAGGGTAGAGAAAGGGAACCAGCTGCCTCTGTTTATTCAGTAAATGTTGCAACTACTCACTGAGGCCTGGTATTACAAGTAATGACTTCACTCCTCTGTGCTTAATAAAAGACACGTAGCATTGTGTTAAACTGTGGTTGGAATAATATCTACAGAGAATCAAGCAAAATATAAGAGGGACCAAAGTGATGCTTTTGAAACATATATACATATTTTAAATCACTTATTCATTGGGGTAAAATATGCATAAAATAAAATTTGCTATTCTACCCATTTTTAAATGTACAATTCAGTAGAATTAGGTATATTCACAAGTCGTGCAACCATCACCAATATCCATCTCCAGAACTTTTCACCATCCCAAACAGAAACTCTGTAACCTCTAAACAATGACTCCTTGGTACTCTTCCACTCCTAACCCTTGGTCAAACACAGACTGCTTTTCAAAAACATCAGTATTTACATCACTACTGGATGCTGTCTATTGTATTCCGAGACTGGTCAACGAGACAGATATCACTTACATCAGTTATGTTTTCAGACTGAACGAACATATTGAGAAATTTGGAAAGTAATGAAGACCCCAGAGAACACAAAACTGTTATGTTTACTTGTTTGACAAATAATCATTAGCCCTCAAACAGACCTAGCAGGAAAAAAGCCATGCTCATCTCTAAGAATAAAAAAAGTGTAAGTGTTTACTGTCTTGATAGCATGTCTGTCTTTCAACAAAAAACTAGACACACAAAAAAGCAAGAAAAAAGCAACCCAAAGAGACAAAGCGATCATCAGATTCAGACTCGGACCTGACAGATGGAATTTCCAGCTGGAGAACTTAAAATAACTATGACTAGTATATTTAATGCACTAATGGAAAAAGTAGGCAACATTAAAAATCAATTTGGTAATTTTGGCGGATAGGTGAAAACTAAAAAAATTCAAATCAAAATGCTAGAAATAAAAAACGCAGGAACAGAGTAATTCGGTTCAAATTAGGATATGACTTAACTCGAAAATAAGTTAACCAAAATCATCCAAACTGAAATGCAAAGAGAAAAAAAGAGTGGGGTTAAAAAAAAACCCAGAGCATCTGAAAGCTATGAAGAAACACCAAAAGGTCTAACATTCATATAATTGGAATCTGAGAAGGAAAATAAAAAACAGGGCAGAAAACATTCTTGAGGAAGCAATGCTGAGTCAGATTCTGACACCAATTCCAATGTGTTTTTTTTCCATACCTCACTTCTGACACTGTCTACCTGGAGAGAGCATCAGATCCCACAGGTTAAAGTCCTGCAAGACTGCCCCTCCTACTTTAGAAGCCAATTTCTAGCCCAGTTGTCACCTTTGTCACTTGGATATGTGACCAAGGGCTATAGATGGGAGGTTAAAAAGACCCTCTTCTTGGGTTTGATTAATTTGTTAATGTGGCTCACAGAACAGTGAAACACTTTACTTACTAAGTTAACCATTTATAATTAAAGGATATCACTCAGGAACAGCCAGATGGAAGCGATGCATAGGAAAATGTGTGGAAGGGGCTTCCATGCTCTCTGAGTGGGCCACTCTGTCCAAATCTCCTGGCGTTCAACAGCCCGGAAGCTCTCCAAACACCTTCAGCCCCTCTCTGCTCCCTAGCGACCTGGGCAGGACTGAAACTTCCCGCTCTCTGACACAGGGCTGGTTTCTTGCATGCCCAACCCCCACACCTAGTTGACTAGGGGGCTTTCCAAAAGCATGCCATTACCATAACAAAAGATTCTTATAGCTCCTAACACTTAGGAAATTCCAAGGGTCTTAGGAGCTCAAGGTCAGGAAACAAACCAGAAAAAATAATGCAGGGAGGAGGCGAGAGAAGTAAAATATTAAATCAAGCCATATGCAGAGCCTGCAATATGCTGATCAGCCTGCAGCCAGCCCAGGAGGAAACCTGCAGAGCAAAGGGAGATTTCTGCTGGGATTGCTGACAACCCCTGCCCCACACCGAGAGGCGGGAAAAGGAAAACGGTCTTTAAGTGGCTCCCTACGCAAAATAAAATCCTTCATTCCCTATGGCTGAAACCTGTGGATTAAAGGCTGGGAACTGTCAGCAGGGCTTTCGCGTGGCCTCCGCTCACCCTTTCAAGCTAGTTCTCCCTCTCCTCACTGTGCGTCCACATCAAAGGAAAATGGGTAAAGAAAGTCTTTAAACGGTAACTCACGGAAACTAAAGAATAACCTGTAAACTGAATTCCCCAAACACTCGGGGGCTCTCTTGGCGTGTTCACTGTCCCCATCTCTCTCTGTTGTCTCTGTCTCAGGCTCTCCCACCTCTGCCGCTGACAGGAGACCGCGCTCTGCGGGGCGTCACCCCTTCTCTAATAAACTTTCTCCTTTGACTCGAGCTTTGGCGTGTGTCTGAATTCTTTCTTACGCTCTGCCAAGAACCCTCTTCTCTCTCAGCATAACCCTTTAATAAATGTAGATGGATGGATAGATAGGTAGATAGATGATAGATAGATGATAGATAGATAGATAGATAGATAGATAGATAGATAGATAGATAGACAGACAGACAGACAGATAGATAGATAGATAGATAGACAGATAGATAGATAGATAGACAGATAGATAGCTAGATATACGGATAGTTGTAGAGACAGATTTTCCCTCTTGATTACTGAGGGTCTTTTCTTCCAATATTATTGAGGTATAAGTGACAAATAAAAATGGAATATATTTAAAGCCTAGAACGTGATGATTTTATATAGAGAGATATACAGATATATGTAGATATAGATATGCATTTTGATATGATTACCACAATCAAGTTAATTAACACATGCATTACCTCACATAGTTATTTCGTGTGTGTATGTGTCTGTGTGTCTGTGTCTGTGTGAACTCTTAGAATCTACAGACAGATGTTTTTCAGACCGTTTTGCTGCATCGATGATGCATTCCATTTCTTCTGAACCACCAGACTTTGTCAGGACAGGATGTATTCTAAGGTAGGATTTGACATGTCGATCTGTATAAACCATGTGACTTCCACAGATAGACTATCTGATTGCAGTATTACTGAAAGATTTGTGTCCTGTAAAGAAAGGAATTCTGGTAAAGTCTATTTTTTTTATTATTCCCATTAAAGATAAAAGATGGTTGATTTCTAATTATGTATGTTGCACCATAAAGTTTGTTCTGTTTTGAGAATTTTTCACAGCCTGTGGTATTTCAAACCCGTTTCTCCTCTTGAGCAAATGCTCCTGGTGGCAACCGTCACAGGACCTTTCAGGCTTCGACATGTGGGGCCTCCCCAATATCACTCAGGAGGTGGCGCATTTATTGCCAAGGACCAACCTACATTGATGCATCGTCATCGCCCAAAGTTCACAGTCTGCGTTAGGGTCCACTCTTGGTGTTACACGTTCTATGGGTTTGGACGAATGTATGACATATATCTTCCACTACACTATCATACGGAGGATTTAAGTGACCTAAAAATTAATCTTTTTATTGTCTCCATAGTTTGCCTTTTCCAGAATGTCATATGGTTGGAATCTTCAATATCTTTTAGAAAACAAATATACTCCATTCTTTACACCGATTTTCCTTTGTCTCTTTTTCTACACTATTTTCACTCAAATAAACATTTTGAGTCTTTTGCCCGCCAGTGTTTTATTCCCAAAGCTAGCTAAATCTGCTTTGAATGCAGGCGAACCGTAACAATCTTGAAGTTTTGGGTGAAGACGGAAGACGTCACGTTGCTCGTGTGAGGGTCCCAGGCACGTGCCCCTCACCCTCCCCTCCCTGTTCATGTCCGTGAAGCATCAACTTCACTTGACACGTCCTCTGACTGTTTCACTGGCATAGAGAACTGAGTCTATTTGGAAATTTTTGAAGCGCTTTTCAAAAATGATAAGCTGAAATCTACCTACAATTCAAATAGGTCTGTGAGTACACATACTTATTATTCATATATGTTTTAAACGTTATTTTAAAAATCAGAATGTTACATGTACATTATGTGAATTCTACTATCAATTTTAATATGAATGTATGATTTTAATGAATCTGCACACAGTTGCTGTTGTTTGCATATTATCTGTGCACTGTAAATGCAGTTATTCATTTGTGATATTTTCTGAAATTTTGAGACCATATAGCTTGAAAATATCTATATATTTCTGAGATGAAAAAAGACAGATAATAAACACAGTGCAGGCAAGCTATACTGGTAGGCTTTCTGCTTTATGTTAAAACTATTTTCAGCCATGATTCAAATGTTAATTGAAAGTAATGTTTTGGGGTCTGTCTTTTGATGCATAGTAAGTCTTTGAATATGAATGAGAACAGAAAAAAAGGCTTATTTTCAGCTGTTACTATGATTATTAAACCCCTATTAATTTGATTTTAGGGCGGAGAGTTGAGAAAAAAGCCCCAAGAAAAATGAGTGGAAAGCGAAATGAGTGGAAGAGAGGGATTCAGGTCATCAACATAACTATGTTCCTGACAGTGCAAATAGCAAATCAATGACGTATATGTAATCACTTGTTTATGTCGATGCAATTGTTTTGATCTGAATCTGTCTTTACACGAGTGTAGATATTTTCATCCACAGGCTCAGACAATATGTTCCGGTCATTTTATAAAGTGCTTCCTCTATAGTAACCTCCAAATAGATAAATACCTCCAAGGGGACACTTATGTATAGCACCACATGTAGGCAGTTGCTAAAAATATCCTTTAACATGTTTATCATATTCTGAACCGAACCTAGAAATTTAGGACATCTGAACGAACATTCAAGGCTCTCCTCTTCCCAATTGTCAACTGTATCACAGGCATTGAATTACTATAATTATTCGCTCTCGCTGTCCTTATTGGACTGAGCAGTTAATTCTGCTCATTGAACTAGCGACCCTAGATCGAGTTCCCTAAACTAATCACAGGCAGGATATAGCAGCATTGTTAAAAAATAAACATTTCAGAAATAGATGTAATTATCAGTCTGCTCTATTCTTAAGCATTAAAAAACATTACGTTAAGATTTTCTCTGAGTCCACTTTTTAGGACATTTCTGCTATGTTGGTCAAGTCTTTTTCCAAAATGGCTACTAGAACTCGAGACGTCTTTCTTTACTCAGGGCTTACGCAGCGTTCTATGGGAGTAGCAGGGCAGTAGCCTCATCATCGTGTAACAAACAGATGGGAAAGCGCACGTGCGAGGTCACCAAGACAAGGTGAGAATATTATCGTTTGTTTCCCCAGTTATAACTTTTGCCTCTTTCTCATGATATTTTGTGGTAAGAAAATGACATTAATATGATTAATAGCTCTCTTAATTCATGCTTATAGTCCAAAAATAATTCTAAATTCAAATAAAATATGATTTTTTTCACTGAAGACAAAAGGCGAGTTCATTTTCACAGAAAATACTTGCGACTAACGTGTAATTCTGTCTCAGTTCCTCTAACTTTGAATAATCGATACAGAACGGTTAAAAGAAGACGTTTCCCTTGACAGTCATTGATATTGTACACTCAGCTAATACAGTCAAAGCATCCTGATTACATATGAAATCCTCTCAATCAATAATTCGCACTTAAAAAGAAATACAGTCAACTGTTTTACATTTATAAACTATATAACAATATATAGTTCGTGAACAATAAGTTTGAGAGTTTTCACATGATGCAACTTCACGGTTCTTCTATCTTCGCAGCTGCATTCTGTCTACTGACAGACATTGCAACTTCCGTGGATGAGGATCCTGAGAAATGCCGAGGGGATTACCTAGAAGACGTGAGGACTCGGCGACTTGGGGACCTTTGCTGAAATTTAGTTTTGCTTATTTAACCTGATAGTACCATTGCGTGAATGCAATGGCGAATGTGGAAATGCGTTAGGAAATATAAACTTCTGTACCATTTTCTCTTTTCATCCTTTTCTCTCTCCTTCATTTACAGGCATTATCTCTGGATTCCATCGTTACCATCTTTAAAGCTATGTAGGGCCATTTTTTTTTTTCCCCTTTCAGAAATTTTTTCAACTGAATTATATGTAAATTCATACAAATTGGAGAAATAACAGAAACTAACCCAATTGCTTTTCAAGTGCACGTGATCTAGACGTAATCTTTAGTAAATAAAAACTAGCTTAAGGATGTTGGTTTAATTAAAAAGGACATGCAGTCCGTTCACTGCTCTGCCAGCTTTGAGGCTAGCAGACCAGATGGAAAACCAGCCTAATAAGTTTGCAGACCTCAGTGTGTTGTTTTGCAGGACTAGAAGGGCACGAGATGCCTCAGACTAAGATCCAGACACCTGTGATATGGCCTGATTAGAATGTCATGGTGATTGAAAATGACCGCATATGGAAAATAAGAGATGTGTGCTCCGTAAAAGAAGGTATGAGGAATGGAAGTATATTTCTATTGAAGGAAAAGAAAGTAATTTTGCCGTAGAGTAAAATGATTGTTCCAGGGTAAGAAAGAAATAGGAACAAAATCAGATTCATGGAAGCTACAGAAGGTCGACGGAGAAGGAATTTTGAAAAGTAAATCTTATGGATGGTCAAGCTAACCAAGATTGGAACAGATTTATTTAAGTTAATTTCAAGAATATGCTGATCCAGAGTTGGAATTTGGGTTTCTCTCTCTGTTAGCAGGACAAGTTTTCCTATGTCATCGGTATGCTCTGGGTAGGAAATTGTCAACGGAAAGGAAGAGTTTGAGCAGAGCCCCAGAGCATGAGTAGAAGTCAGTCAAATCAAGAGTGAAGAAGAGGTTATTCAATGCAGAAGACTCACACGTGTGAAGCTCTGAATGTATGTGAATGAGCTCAGAAGACAGTGGCTCTGGTTGAGATGGGAGGGGAGGCAGGAATCCCGTCTGTCAGGGCCTTGTAGGACACGGTAAGAAGTAGGTGCAACAAAACTCCACCGAAGGGTTTTAAGCAGGTGTGCCTAAGTCCCACGTTTGTTTGATAACCCCTTTGGTAGCTATGGAGAACAATTTTGATGAGGGCAAGTTAGCACACAATTACACTCTAGAGCAGTGGTCACTTGGGGTTTTTTGAAAATCTAGGGTCTCACTTGGCAGGTCAAGGAGAGGGTCCGAGAGTCTGCGTTCCAGTACTTGTCTTTTGATGTCAGTACTGCTGTCCTATGGACTGTATTGTGTGGAGTAAAGTGGTGACAGTGGCAACGGAGAATTTTCCAGAAGCCCTAATTTTTCTTTCTATTGAGATAGAAGCAGCTAATTTTTTCCCCTAAAATACCTTTCAGCCAACTCTGAGTGATTTGATCTTTTCCATGTCTTTGTTTCTTTGAGATTCTGTATATATTATCAAAAAAGGAAGACATAAATTTCCTCTCTCATAGGAATTTTTTTCTCTTTTTGGTAGGATAGCAAAGAGTACATGGTGTTTTGTGTGGTTTTGTTTTTATTTAATTAAAAATTTCAAATTAAGACATAATATTTATTGTTTTCATCTTTTCCCGCTATATAAAAAAATATTCACTTACTTGATATTCTGCCAACATGGGGATCTTTGCTTAGCCATTTTTAACAACTAAATTTAAAATCTCTATAGGGTATAGATGCAGTGGTTGCATAAATTAACACCTCATGTACATAACCGATGTCCCATTATGAGAATGTAATTGTGTTTTCTGAAAACACATGACACGAGTAACATTATTAAAATGCATATTATGCAAATGTAAGATATTTTAAAAATGCCATTAAGATAAATTCTGTATTTAATTTAAGTGTTTTGATCATTAAATGCATCACCATATTAATAGATAGCAGTCTCTGTAGTGTCAAAGGGGGTCGATATGAGCATAAAATGAAATATATCTATATATGTACATCATTTAGAACAGAATCGTTGTGGTAATTTTATAACTTATTTGCTATTTTAATTAGTTTAACAGTTTATCTATGGTCATAATTAAGAAGATATATCTAAATTTTACCTTATAATATTTGTTATAAGTGAAATGTTGCACTATAGGTAAATATTTACTACAGTTTAAAAATATTATTTTAATGATTGTTTTTAATGCTTATTTCGATAGCTTAAGGATATTTTCTTTACAAATTAGTCTAAGACCAGTAGTTTCAAACACAATTGACTTTAAAAAATAGAAAGTCATATGCAACAGTTATTCAGTAACTTTGATAATAAACACGTTTACATTTCTTCTCTATCTGATTTTACTTTTTACTATGGAATCTGAAAATAGTAAATAAAACCACTCTGGAGTCTGTGTATTTACCTTAAACAATCAGAGTAAAGCCACGTTTCAAGGTCCCATAAGAGAGACGGGGAAGCGCCCCCACCCGTGTCCCCTGCCGTCTCTGAAAGTCACCGTTTCATTTTCTCATGCTGTCTGAAATTCCTCCAATGACAGATTCACTCAATTTTCCTTTTAACTGCTAGAGCGGGTGAGCCAAACTGCTGGGGAGAAGCGATGCAGAGGACTCATTAATGAGAGGAAGGCCAGGCGGCCTCCGTGGTGAGGCATCTGGGCTGCTAGGGGCTGCGTAGGCCGTGGGAAGCGCCACGCTGGGAGGGGTCCAGGGGGCCCAGCTCATCAGAAAACACTGGCAGAGGGTTGGGGGGGAGGGGCAAATGTTAGCTTCCCTTAAACCCAGCTTTACCGCAGACAGCGCCGTTCTTACACAGTCATTATTCGTTTTCATGTGTAGTGGTCTTTCTCTGTCTAGCACAGAGGGGTGGTAGCAGGGTCCCCACCGGGCCATGGGATGAAGAGAGCTACTCCATATGGGAGGTCTCAGGCAGCATCCCACAGATGCCCAAGGGCATGCGGTGCTGGCTGAGAAGGTGAGCGGGGAGGCAGGACAGCCCATCAGCAGTGTGCCCGCAAGCGCCCGAAGATCCTCAGAGCCGGAGGGGAGGGGGAGCAGAGCCGCGGGGAGCAGGAGTCTGCTGGCCTCGAGCATACACGCAAGCCGATCACACGAGTCCATAGATTGAGAATGATGGTGAGAGCCAAGTTAGCACAGTCGAAGGCATTTGCAAACAAAGTCAGAAAGAATCATGAGAAATATTAGTATGAACTCACAGTTAAAATTATATATCTTTATCTGTATCTGTACCCACACCTGTGTCTGTACCCACCGCTGTACCTGTACCCGTTCTTGTATCTATATCTATTTCA
>NW_011889123.1:545741-547902 GCF_000151845.1 Pteropus vampyrus
GTTGTGGTAATTTTATAACTTATTTGCTATTTTAATTAGTTTAACAGTTTATCTATGGTCATAATTAAGAAGATATATCTAAATTTTACCTTATAATATTTGTTATAAGTGAAATGTTGCACTATAGGTAAATATTTACTACAGTTTAAAAATATTATTTTAATGATTGTTTTTAATGCTTATTTCGATAGCTTAAGAATATTTTCTTTACAAATTAGTCTAAGACCAGTAGTTTCAAACACAATTGACTTTAAAAAATAGAAAGTCATATACAACAGTTATTCAGTAACTTTGATAATAAACACGTTTACATTTCTTCTCTATCTGATTTTACTTTTTACTATGGAATCTGAAAATAGTAAATAAAACCACTCTGGAGTCTGTGTATTTACCTTAAACAATCAGAGTAAAGCCACGTTTCAAGGTCCCGTAAGAGAGACGGGGAAGTGCCCCCACCCGTGTCCCCTGCCGTCTCTGAAAGTCACCGTTTCATTTTCTCATGCTGTCTGAAATTCCTCCAATGACAGATTCACTCAATTTTCCTTTTAACTGCTAGAGCGGGTGAGCCAAACTGCTGGGGAGAAGCGATGCAGAGGACTCATTAATGAGAGGAAGGCCAGGCGGCCTCCGTGGTGAGGCATCTGGGCTGCTAGGGGCTGCGTAGGCCGTGGGAAGCGCCACGCTGGGAGGGGTCCAGGGGGCCCAGCTCATCAGAAAACCCTGGCAGAGGGTTCGGGGGGGCAAATGTTAGCTTCCCTTAAACCCAGCTTTACCGCAGACAGCGCCGTTCTTACACAGTCATTATTCGTTTTCATGTGTAGTGGTCTTTCTCTGTCTAGCACAGAGGGGTGGTAGCAGGGTCCCCACCGGGCCATGGGATGAAGAGAGCTACTCCATATGGGAGGTCTCAGGCAGCATCCCACAGATGCCCAAGGGCATGCGGTGCTGGCTGAGAAGGTGAGCGGGGAGGCAGGACAGCCCATCAGCAGTGTGCCCGCAAGCGCCCGAAGATCCTCAGAGCCGGAGGGGAGGGGGAGCAGAGCCGCGGGGAGCAGGAGTCTGCTGGCCTCGAGCATACACGCAAGCCGATCACACGAGTCCATAGATTGAGAATGATGGTGAGAGCCAAGTTAGCACAGTCGAAGGCATTTGCAAACAAAGTCAGAAAGAATCATGAGAAATATTAGTATGAACTCACAGTTAAAATTATATATCTTTATCTGTATCTGTACCCACACCTGTGTCTGTACCCACCGCTGTACCTGTACCCGTTCTTGTATCTATATCTATTTCACGTGTCTGTGTGTATGTTTAGCTATAGCGACGCGGAGCCGGAGATGCGTGTGCCCTTGCGTATTTGTGGCATGCATGCATACGCGTGTTTCCTGGCTCTGTCCACTGAGCAGGCCCAGGAGCACCCTACGCACCTAGCTTCTCGTTTCTAAATACAAACCCTACATTGCAGGAACCAAGGGTCTGGAGAAACTGCTGACTCCTGGGCTCGGGAGAGAAGTCCAAATTCTCTTGGAATATTATGTTGCTCCATCAAATAAGAAAATGCTCAGAATATGATGGGACATGCCACAGTGCCACGGGCCAAATTTATGGAAGTTAATTGTAGTGCTGGACTATAACCCACCGAATAAAAGTTAGAATCTGTAAGTCTACACTGCTACAACTAAATGAATGAATCAATACATAATGGGGGAAAGGGAAAGCTTTTCCTTACAGTAGAACGTCAATAATAGATGTAGATAAACCGATGGATCAGAAAGAGTTCTCAGGCATACTCTTGTGATCGGGTCAGGCGGGAATTGTCACGGAGGCTGAGCCGATGGTGGCGGTTTGATGGGGAACAGGATAGTGACATAATCCCTGACCATCTCCCCATAAATTGAATACATGGGTTGCAAAAGGTGGGGGAGGAAGATGAGTACGTGGAGAAAGCTGGTTAAGAGAACACGGCAGGTGTAAAAGGTTGCCGCCCCCCCCACACTCCCAACACACACTGGTGGGCTTATCTATCAACATGACTGACCCCCGACGTGGAGCTCAGAAGAAAGCGCATAGTTTCTGTGGTTTTCCTGCCAAGACAGTGTGACCTGGGTCTAGTAACGAGGATGCCTCAGGCGGACCCGGATTCGGGGTCCTCTGACAATGC
>NW_011889123.1:549327-560082 GCF_000151845.1 Pteropus vampyrus
TTGACTGATGCAGCCCAAATGCACAGGACGGTATCTGGCACATCATATGTAGAGACTACATATTTCCTGAGTGAATCCATCAGAATGATTTCACATCTCTGTGTCCGAACAAACAAATCAGAGGCAGAGGAAACAGAATTTCCGTGATAGATTTCGGCAAGCGATTCTCAAAATGTGCTTCCCACACCAGCGGCATCAGCATTTTCTGGGAATCCGTGAGAAATGCACATTCTGGGGCCCCACCAGACTCGCTGAGTCCAGCCTCGGGGGTTGGGCCCCGATGACCCATGTTCACAAGCTGCCTGGCTGACCCGTTGCGGGCTCGAGTTTGAGAACCACTGTTTTCACCCCGACTCCAGCTGCTCTCTGAGCGAACCGGAGGCTGGCAGGCGGGCACGCAGCACGGCGTGCCACGGGTCTTTCTATATTTTTAAACGTGTTGCTAATAATTATGCTCTTAAGACGTCTGAGAGCCATGCTTGATGAAAAAACAGAACAAGCAAAACGGATCCGTGAGGAGCATCTCTAAGGGGTGTGGCCAAGGAGAAACCCTGGCCGATCCCACAGCCCTCAGCTGCCGGAGAGGGGCTGGCGCGAAACCGGTCCCCCCTCCGTCCCCCTCCCCCCACCATCGCACACTTGGAAATGCCTAACCCCTGTCCCAACCCCATCCAGAGAGAAGACCGTCGCGGCTCTGAATTAATCACATCTCTGTGCACATTTTCTCACTTGTTACATGAAGGGGTTAGTTTGGATGATTCTTCAAGTTTCGTTGCAATATTCATATTTTGAACCTTTCTAATTGGGGGGGCGGGGAGGGCAATCTGGAAGGGAGTTGCATAAAAACACATCCTACCTTAACGAGACTCCAGAGTTTAATCAGAGACAGGAGGACACAACCCAGGCTCTCTTTTGGAGTAAAAATATGTTATTATAATTTGCTTAAAATGTTTTACTAATACAATGACTATTTCTTGAGATCCTATCTTGTGTGTTATTTTGCTATTTGAAGACATTAGAGATAAAAGACACAGGGCTCGTGCCTGAAGAAGCATGAAGTCTGGTAGGAAAACACGGGTCGACCGAAACGTGACAGGGCAAAATCTTCGCAGAAAGGACAAGGCGAGCGTGAACTGGAGTTGTATTCCAGGCGCTTATGAGCAAAAAAGTGTCGCTTGAATGCTTTTTATTAAAAATATCAATAATCATGTAGAGACTTGATCTTGACACAAAGCTAGGGAGAATTGGGTGGAGCCAGACACTTTCACGCCTGCTTCTAAAATCGGGATGACCGAACAGCTTTGTGGTCCACTCTCCCATCATTTTGCTCTTTCTCATGCCCCAGTTAGAAAGGTGTCTGCTGCCTGTCTTATCCTCTTAATAGGAACAAAGTAACATCGATGCAGGGACTTCCGGCGAATCGACAGTCACCACGGCAGTGCGTTTGCTGTGGAAACTTCGGAGGGCAGGAGGCTCGGGACCCCATGGCATTCTCTGTCCCCCATGGTAGGGGGTGCAGGTCCCGGGGCGATCCGCAGGAGGCTGTCAGGTTGGTTCTGGTAGCACTGTACATCGCATGCGATTAAGAATATTTTGGTCAAACAGGTCTTTTTCTTGCTCTGAATATGTAGAGACTCCATGATAACTAGGAGCCACAGCTGCTAAGAAAAGGGGTGGTTGGTATAACTCTTATTTGTGATAATTAGCACTCGAGGATCTTCATGATTTTAGGTATTTTCAGTGAATCGAAAATTTAATGGGCATTCTTTATTCAGCTGTATTAAGAAAGTGCAGGTAGGTAAAATACCTGCTGCTTTTGATTCCAGATGAAAGCACATTAATTCATTGTGGTAACATTCAAATGAAATCCGGCTGTCCCTATGGAGTGTGGTTGCTGTAACAGGCGCTGTGCAGCATCACATAGAGTGACATGGGCTCTTCGAGGGAAATGAATGAATGGTTTCCAGGGTAATGTTTATTGGCGTAGCCAGAGTGTTGCTTCGAGGGTCAGGGACTGGGAAAGGCACAGGACGTCAAAGGCAAATGGTTAAACATAAACCCCTCCGCCCCTTAGAAAGAATGTCCTTGAACTCTGGTTTATGAGAAGCTGGGCTGCCGTGGTGAGTAGAGTTGCCAGGCTAACAATTCTGGGGTGACTAGAGTCGGGAGGACTCTCTCTGGAACATAAACAGTCTTTACCTCTTCCCATTTAGGTCTTGTCTGACCCCATGTGGAAAGCTTTCTTAACTTTAAAAAAAATGTCTGTATCCTCTGGGCTGAATCTGAATGAATTGCACCAGAATCCAGACAGACTTTGTAGTGAAATAGGCTGTGCTCATTCTCCATGGCAAAAGGAGGGGTGTTCAGATGAAGTGTTGACACCCCCCACCCCCCAAGCACCCCTTCCCGAGGAGTGTTTCTTGCAAATGCACTTTTATTTGCTGGTCCTTATCGATCGTGTGCGCAACGTTTATTCAATACTCTGTCCATGACAGGCGAGGTATTGACGGCATCGCCAAGCGCCTGAGAGTAAGTTTACATCGCTTGATAATTCCTTCAAAAGAATCAGGCAACAATAACCCTGAAGCAATTTATTAACAGCAAAATTAAGAGTATGTTTGAATTCCCATCGTGGTGATTTTTGTCGAGAGTACATTGATTTTGTTTCACCACGCTGCTTCTGCGAATGAGAAAGAGACAGAATTATGATTCAAATAACTAACATAATGAAAAATCATTTGTGTTTCTTTTTATTGCTCGGACTGACACCTGGTGCATAAGATAACCGCATGTCATTTGAAGCGCACTGCGGAGCGAGAAGGCGAACCCTCATTAACCGTCTGTCAACTGCTTTGGTTGCAAAGTCATGGGGGATAGAATTTAATATTATTCACAAGGCAGAATCTGCTTTGGCCAGGACAAGCAACAGATTTCTGAACACAGAGTGAGCTGTGAGTTTCTTATTAAAAGGGCTTCGAAAGGGTTACAGTGACAGGTATTCGGAAACACTGACAAGCGAGGTTGGCACAGACGAGCGCTGGAGACCTGCCAGAGCCAACATCAGGTCCAGAGCATGACAAGCCGGCACCGAAGGGACATGCAAAGTGTTCACAGAGTGCGCTGTCTTTTTCCTGCACGTCGGCCGGCTGGGCTTCGCACGGCATGGAGATGGGCATTCTGCGTGCTCTCCATCCCAGTCTGACACCCTCACCTTGACCGTGATCTGGGTGTTAGTCTTGAAACTCTCCTACCCACTCTTGTTTCCCATCATAAGGTGCTGGCCGTAGACGTAAGACCTTAGAGATCTAACCTGAGTTTCTAAGTCCAAGTTCTCCCCTCCAGGGAAGACCTTCTGGGAGGTTTATCAATCAGAGTTCTGGTAGGAGGTGCAGGACACATGGAGATCAGATTCTGAAGACAGTTTAATAAAAGGACAATTTACAAAGGCATATGCAGGGCATAGAAATCAACAGGGATGCCGAGGCATCCGGGGATCGTGGCTGTAAATATGGGGAGCCCGTTTCCTCTCCTAGGCCCTTAGGAGGCAGCCACCTCCGGACCAGGATCCCAGAATAGGAAGAGTTTGGGAAGAAATACCCAGAACTCCGTCTCCTACCGCCACTGAGTCTCCTGCTCATACGTCCATTGGCTGAACTTAATCAGAAGTAAGAGGGCGAGATGAAGGGTGAAGTCATCGTGGAACACAGAAGCGCTGTTGAATAAATTCAGTTCACTGCCGGGCTGGCTGGCAGGGCGCGGGAAGCGAGGACAGCCTCGGCTGTGCAGGGAAGCCTGGGGCACAGCTGGGGTGATTCGGGTTCCAGGTTGACTGGCAGATGAACTCAGACCGTCCAGCTGGAGGGCATAAGGTCGTCCCGGACAGGACTGGCTTAGCTCTGGGGCAAGGTTATGCCAGGAGGAGAAAGTCAGCAGCTAGAAGTGGCTGAGAGGCCCAACCATCAACGGTCTCCAGAAACATGTAAGCAGCTAGCAGAGTCCTTGTTACACAGTTCTGTCTACTTGCAGAAGGAAGAAGTAAATGAGTCCTACGACATCCTCAACTCAAAACATTTAAACTTTTTAAGCATATTTAAATAATTTTCTCATATCGTCCTCTGAAGATAAAAGTTTTTTTTAACATATCTCAATGACAATGGCATAGGACATTGCCTCCCTGGTGTTTTGCTAATTATCTCTGGAAAGTCAAGATACCAATGTTTTAATTTTAAAGTTATATTCTATATTAGAATATTTTTAAGTCAGAAGGTGCAGCATGAAAAAAATTGTGATACTATCATTTAATTAAAATATTCTGGTTCCTCATTTAACAAAGGATGACAAATACAACTAAAATTAATTATACCAACAGTGAGACACTGCTGATGTGAGTTCTGTCTTTCTGTGTCCTAAATTGAATCAGATAGAATGAAATAACATTTTTGTTTTATAAAGGGAAAGGTGAAATTGACTTAATTGAAAGAAAAAAATTGCAGAATGTTTAACACCGTATGTTTCTAAGTTTATTGAAATTAATGGATATATGATAAAAGTTAAATTTCATAGCTTACAATAACATCTTTTTTCAAGATGCACATCCACTATTTGAATTGTTTTGTTAATGTTTATTTCTTTAGAATCATTACATATATTTATGCTATTTTATGTATGTATTATTCATAGCATATGATTTGCTAAATCTGTATTTTATCTAATTATTTTACTTACTTTATGATTCCTGCGGGTACCTTTATATTATACGAATATTCATTAACTATAAAAAATTTTTAATATTTAAAAAACATATTTACAGCTCATCCTCTCTGTAAAAGAAAGTTAAATTAAATGACTTTTTGTTTTACTTTCAGAATGTTGTAAATCAGAACAACAAAGCTAATGCTTTGAGTTTAAAATGCTCATACCGATTAGAAAACATACTTTTGTTTCTATTTGTTAAATGGTGCAGCCACTTTCTCAAAAAGTTAAACAGTCTTCGCCATGCTACCCTGAACACGCCGGATCTCGTCTGATCTCAGAAGCTAAGCAGGGTCGGGCCTGGTTAGTTCTTGGACGGGAGACCACCTAGGAAGACCGGGTGCTGTAGGCGTTAAAAAAAAAAAGTTAAACATAAAACTACCATAGCGAGCCAGCAATACACTTGTGGGTAAACATCCAAAAAAATTGAAAGCAGAAAGTTGAACAGATATCTGCACATCCGTGTTCATTGCAGCATTATTCACAACAGCCGAAAAGTAGAAACAAGCCAAGTGTCCAACAATAGAAAAATGGATAAACAAAATGTAGTATGCAGACACAATAGGATCCTATTCAGTTATAAAAAGGAATGAAATTTTGATATGTGATACAATATGGATGGACCTGGCAACATTATGCCGATCAAAATAGGACAGAGAATAAATGATTCTGCTTACACGAGGAGTCACGTAGAACAGAAAAATTCAGAGACAGAAAGTTGAATAAGGTTAGCTGCGGCTCTCAGCGCCGAGCTGATTAACAAGGGGAAAGAAGGCTTCGGTGGTGAGACGCCCAGCCGGAAAAAAATGCACGCGGAGCCGACGGGAGAATGAGGCGGCAGGCGCCAACCTTACTGCGGAGAGCGCGGGCCTCTGCACTGGGAGACCACGTGGCTTTATATGCGTCAGAGATGAAGCTTATCCCACCGCACATGCGTGATAAGCAATAAGCTGAGCATACTTGCACAAGTTACTACATTATTGTAACAGTTCATATCCGAAGTTCTACCCCTAGCTGCGAGCCTGGATCGCAGCCAGACCTGGGACCCACGGCGGCTGTGAGGAGAGAAAGCGGAGTTATTATTTAATGAATCCAGAGTTTATGTATGTTGGGGGCGATAACAAAGTTTTGGTAACCTCATGATAACCGCAAAGAAAAACTACAGTGGATACACAAAAGATAAAGAAAAAGGAATCTGAGCATCCCAGTACAGAAAGTCATCAAAGCACAAAAGAACAAAGGAATTATGAAATAATTATAAAACAATAAACAAAATGGCAATAACTGCATACCTAGCAATAATTAAAGGTAGATGGACTAAATTCGCGAGTCAGAAGATACAGAGTGGCTGAACGGAGTTTTAAAAAAGGATGTAGAGAGGCCCCATCTCTATGCTGCCTACAGAGACTCCCTTCAGACGAGGGACACGCGGACGGAGAGTGACAGAATAAGCCCCGCCCCCTCACTCCGGCTCAAGCCCCGCCCCCTCACTCCACTCGGGCGTTGGTCTCACTAGCGCGCCAGTGGTGGGCGGGACTGAGGCGGAAGGGAGATTTTAATTCCCTCGGTAGTTTGTAATTGGGAGCACACATTTTGATGTACACGGGGAACTTACCCCCCCCCCCACACACACACACACACACACACACACACACGTACCCCTACCTGGTTTCATCTCAGATCTCCCTAGTTAGAGCAGGGGTACATTTATTTCCTATCGCTGCTGTAACAGATTTCCACAAACTTAAAGACTTAAGACAACAAAAACTTACTCTTTTGTAGTTGTGAAGGTCAGAAGTCTAAAATCGAGGTGCCTGCAGGGCTTCGTTCCTTCTGGAGGATTCGGGAGAGACTCTATTTCCTTGCCTTTTCTGGCTTTTACAGGCCACCTGCATCCCTCGGCTTGCGGCCCTTCCTTCAACGCTCCGAACCTTTCTCCCGTCATTACATCTCTCACTCCGGCGTCACCCTCCAGCCTCCTGTGAGGGCGCTGCGCTTCCATCGGACACCCGGACATCCTGGTTCTCCCATCTCAATATCCTTAACGTAATCGTATTCACACAGTCCTTTTATGAGGTAAAGTAACATACTCGCAGATTTTTAGGAATTAGGACATGGATAACTTTGGGACAATTATTTAGCCGACCACAAATGGTTTTCAACCTCAGCTGAACATTAGAATCATGGGGGAGCTTAAAAATTATTGTGCCCAGGCCGCATCCCAGAAAATCTCAGAATTTCTGGGCTTGGACCAAAGCAGCCTCATACTGAAAACTCTTCAGGTGACTCGTGTGCATGCAGGGACAGATAAAAAACACAGGTGCCAGGATGGGATCCAGGATGTATGTTTAAAAACACCTCCAGAGGTGAAATCTGAAGAGCACCCTGATTTTGAACTCCTGCCTATGAAACGAAGAGGCTTTATAGTTTGTTGGGTTTTTAAACTAGAGAGACTGTGCGTCCCTTGGGTTCAGGGCCATGTTTTCCTTATCTTTGTCACCACAGGATGTGTGATAAATATTCATTTAATGCATAAGTAAATACTTTTTAAAAAGATTCCATGCAGATGGAAACTAAAGGAGTAGTTATATTGAACAAAATAAGGTTGAAGACAAGGCCTGTAATGAGAGTCAGGGATTGTCACTCTATTATGACAAAAGGCCGATCCAACGAGACTACATAACATTTATGCACTGAACACAGGAGCATCTGAATATATAAGGCAAATATTAACAGACCTAAAGAGAGAAATAGACAGCAATCGATTTCAAAAAAGAAAACTGAACAATTCACAAATATCTGGAGATTAAACAATGTGTTATTAAACAACCATGAGACAAAGAAAAAATAAAAAGAGAAGAAAATACCTTCAGACGAACGAAAATGGAAATACGACATACCAAAACCTCCGAGCCCCAGCAAAAGCAGCTCAAAGAGGGAAGTTCATATCAAGAAATGCCTACGTTAAAAAACAAGAAAAACCTCAAATACGCAGCCCGCCTTTACACCTCGAGGAATTAGAAAAAAGAACAAACAAAGCCCAAAGCTAGAGGAAGGAAATAAACATCAGAACAGAAATGAACGCGACAGAGAGTAGAGAGACAGCAGAAAGGGTCGAGGACACGAAGAGCTGGCTTTTTGAAAAGATAAACAAAATTGGCAGATCTTTAGGTAGACTCAGCAAGAGTACCCTCCAGCATTTGTCTTCCAGGAGAGGGACGTGTGATCGGCTTGCTAACACCAGGACCTCACTTAGAAACCTCTGAACTTGAGAAACAGAGCCCACAACCATCTCTGCAACAAATGAATGCTTTTTAGCCAATAAAGCATAATTTGCTCAAGCTGCTGAATTCTGAGATTACCAACTCCGACGAGGTGGAGAGGACATGAGAGATGGCTTTGCCGGGCTGTGGACCTCCGCTCATCATGTGAACCTGGGCACCAGCTTCAGCCCCGAGTCCCCGAGTCTGGCTTCGGCTTCACCGGCGCCAGCCCGCGGCTGAGGCCACTCAGTGGCCAAGCGATGGCATCTCCGGTTTCAACTTCCAGGAAGGTCCTGAGCACAGACCTTTCCTCTGCTTAACAAACAGCTCAAAAAACTGGTGGGAATGTTTTTTTAAACCAAACTCAGACTGTGGGAAAACTGGCTCGTCTCTCAGACGCCAGCAGCAAGCTTTTTGAGGAGCCTTTTCCCGTTAAGAACTTTAGTCTTCGCAGGTGAAGGCGTTGAGTGAAGCCTGCCGCCTTTCCCCAAATTCAACATGCCCACTCTCCCCTAAAGGCCTCGCCCTTCAGACGTGATTCCGGGGTGCGAGGGGCATGCCCGGAGGCCACAGTGGTGGTCCCCTCCTGTCATCGCCGAGTTGCAGAATTTAACCTATAAAATTTCGGTGTCGATTCTTTTATTTTGCTCGCTTTGCTCCCACGTGCCAAAGGGTCAGACTTACCCAGGAAAAACCGTAGATTAAATACAATTCTGTGAATTGTAGGAGCAGTTTAACTTCGAGGAGAGACCCTAACTGCATTCAAAGCTCAGAATCTCCATCTCAGCAGAGCCAATTCCGAGTGGGAAGCTGACAGTTCCTGAGACTCTCGTTCTCTGAATATCTGAGAGTTTCACAAGTAACCAATTTGACGCTGGGTTTAAGATTTCTCTCCAGCGGTGAAGTGGAATTGGAATTGGCCCTCAGCAAACCCAGTGGGCAGAAAGGGACATTTCACCCTCTTTTCCCTTACTTTATGCTCTGAATTTTCTCTTCCTGTGTCCCCTCCGCTCCAGCCCCTGGTCTTTGCCCATTAGGAGGAAAGACATCTGACACGTGTTGACGACACTATATTTCTCCTGCGGACGAAATATGAAAGACTCCTGCAGAGCAGACTTCACGCAGGCGAAGACTTCCCCTGGTCTGCCACGTCGTTCCTCTCGACGCTGCTCGGGTGCCCGCTGGGCGTGCGGGTCAGGGCCCGGGCGAACACAGAGGGACAGTGGCACGGGGCTGCCAGTTCGAGTTTTGTCCCCCTGCCGCCACGTCCAGGCTTTGGCTTTGAGCCGGTCCAGGGTCCCGTCTGGGCCTTGATTTCTCAGGTGTGAAAGGGATGTCTGGGCATCAGGTGCGTGTGGCGGTCGGCACACCCGACCACACCTGGGTCGCACCCCCGGTATAGGCCCGATCTCATCCATGGCGGAACAGGGGTCGGATCCCAGCTCCTCTGATCCCCAGCCGGCCCCCTCCCACCAATGCGGGGGGCAGAGCAATGGCCCTCCGAGTGGCCCTTATCCGAACGCCCGAAGCCTGCGACATGTCACTCACGTGGCAAAAGGCAAGGTGCAGACACGTGTGAGGGATCTGGGCTTGGGAGAGAGCATGCTGGGTGATTCGGGGGGTTCTGGCCTTATCACGAGTGTCCTCAGAAGAGGAGGGCAGGGGAGCTGGCCTCGGAGGGGGACGATGAAAGGTGGGACCAGAGTCAGGAAGAAGAGACAGCGCTGCAGGTGGGAGAAGAGGTCACGAGGCGGGGGGTGCAGGGGGCCCCTAGCAGCTGGGGAGGGGGGACGCCTTCTCCCCCCGGGGCCTCCAGCCGGTCGCAGCCCTGCAGACACTCGATTCCAGCCTAGGGAAACTGACTTTAGAGTTCCGACTTTCATAAATGAAGTAATAAATTCATGTCATTTTAGGCCGCTGAATTTGTGTAATTTATAACTGAAATGTTTCAGGGTATTGCTATTACTTAGATTGCTTCTTTATATGTATAGATATATGTCCCATAGACATTAGATGTTACGAAAAGCAACTCCTTTACACGGCGGCATTGATTCATTGATTCATTTCCCCGTTCCCTGCAGTGATTAGGTAGCAGGCCGGGAAGGACCCTACGCGTCTCCGTTAATGAGATTTGCTTGATAATTCAGTCCCGAAACAACAGATGATCTAGAAGAATGGAACTAATTACAGATGTGGAAGGCAGATCAGGAAAAGCAACACTGAAATCTTAGCTCTCCCCAAAGCTAAACACCTGCTGGAAGACGGGGCCAGAACTAGGGGAAAGGAACGTCACAGTGCATTGTTCTCCCTTGTGACTTGCTCACGCAGGTGGCGATCGGGGCCAGCATGTCGATTTTAACCTTTGGTGAACCCTGCTCACCAAAAACCCTGGGAATCTTCACAGTACTGAAATATGCTCGGCAGAAGGCACTCAGGGGATTTCACGACATTTTCATTTTATAGTCGGTTCCCAAGAAATGAAATCATTCTGGAGCAAATTATTTTACATTAAAATTGACATAACAAAGTTAATTGCTTCAAAGCAGTAGAAGGATGAGCGAGTAGGAGACTTAAGTGTATTTTGACTAAAGAGTAATCCTACATGGGTTAAATATAGCTTCGTTATTTAAAAAAGGAACTTCAGAAGCAGTTTTTCTTTTCGAGATTTTAGAGGGACTTGTGAGGGGAATGAGGTAGGAAGATAAGAATGTGCTTTTGTTCTTTTTGATGATTTTTTTTT
>NW_011889123.1:560752-578247 GCF_000151845.1 Pteropus vampyrus
GCCCCACATATTTACTATACTGAAGGTGCTTTACAACGGCCAGAGTACAGTAATCTGGCCCCTGCCACATGCCAGTGTTCATGAAGGGCTGATAAGGCTTCTCTGTCACCATCGTCAGGTGGCACGTGTGACATCGCAGGTGTCCTGCTCTGGCCGGCGGCCTCCACTCACATCCAGCTTTACACCGCGCGTAGAGACGGCCTCCTGCAAGCCGGTTAACCGCTTTGCTCCTCTTTGTAATTCTTGGGGTCGTTGCTGGGATTAAACAGTTAGTTCACAGTGAGAGCTGCAGGCAGCGCTCTTTCTATAAAGTGGTCAGAATCTTACTGTACCAGCTGAGACTTCGCCCGTTGACATTTTACTAGCCGGGCTGGCAGGTTCGCCGGGCTGAGCGTCCCGGGAGTTCTGGATAATTCCTTCCTGCTTTTGTTTTCTCTGCAATCTCTGATGTAGGAAATAGCTCATTATTTGCTTCGCTTTTACTTAAATTCACTTATCTTACTGTAAAATTCTGTGAACTTACAAACCTGTCCTTATCAAATCTAAATGTCAGGCCAAGTTTCTCATCTTTGCTTTTAAAAGGGAAGAACACAAGATTCACGGACGATCTTGGGTGCCGGTCTCTACGTCCATTCCCTTCTCTCTCCCGCCGGGGCACAGCGAGCTCATGAAATCGAGCTCATTATTTCTTTGCAGGATATTGTTTATCGGAATCAAAGATGTATATAAAGGGCATCAAGCATGTATCCTTATGCAATTCGCTTTTTGCATCCTACATTATTATGTTTTTGAGATAGTTCTTTGAATAGATATATCAAAATTTGTTTTTCCACTCTGTATTTGATGAACAATTCAGTTATTTAAAATGCTGCAGGGAACATTCGTGTCGATGTCTCCTTGCACGCATGTGCAAGAATTCCTCTAGTTTAGAGTATTAACTTAAAAACAAAATCGCTTCAACACAATGCAAGCTTATGAGATTTTGCAGGTTTATCGCCAAAGCTGACACATAGATTTACAGCCCTCTCAGTGTGTGAGAAATAATTTTTCCAATCTTTTTCTGTACTGAATATTATCAGACTTTACTATTTTTTTCTATTCCAATGCGTGTAAATGGATTTATTATTTTAACTTCCTTAATTTTTTGGAGACTGAACACCTTCTCATATAAATATTAGCTGTACAGGTTTCCTTTTCTGTAAATTGCTTATTCATATTATTTGTGCATTTTCTTTATTTTTTGTCTTTATTTATATAATTTATTTTTATGTTTAGAACGTCAAATGTTTGTTACTGACATGCACCACAAGTCTATTCTCTTAGTCTGAAGGCTGTTTTTTGGTGCATCATTTTTAAAGTCACATTTTTCACTGCATTGCTAGTATCATTATCGTGGTGTTATTGTATGTGCTTTTGGTGTCTGATCGAACAAATTCTTTCCTGCTTTAAAGCCATAAAAATATTCTTTTCATATTTTATTCTAAGTATTTAAAGTAAAGGTTGTGGTTTTTGTTTGTTTGTGACTTGTTCGTTTCAATTTTATGTACACTTTTAAATGAACAGTTAGATCTGCAAGCTCCTTGGCACAGTCCCGTTGTCTGCTGGGCACAGTGGGGTTCTGGTTTCCCTGGATAACTGTCCGAAGCTCTTTTTATTTCCCTGCCTTGCCCCCACCCCCCACTGCGCTGCAACTCTCTCTGTCACGTGTCCCATTTTATAGAATCGTGTGTCTGGACCCTCTGTTCTATTCCAATGATCCATTTTCTAAACCTACTGCAAGACCACACTCTTAATTACTATAGTTTTGAAATAAGTCTTGAATTCAGTTAGGCATGTCCCAGAACCTCAGTTTTTAAAAAATGATCTTTGTTAGTTTTGAACATTCTCTGGGATGGGGGGGGAGGGGGGAATACCTCTATTTGATTCCTGTAAACTTCAGGACACAGTCACGTGTCATTGATTTGTGTGTAATTATCAAACCTTCCATGGTACATGTAGAGAGGCCACAAACTTTACCAGAAATAGAATGTTTGCAGAGAGAATAGCGCTATTCTGAAGATTTTTCCTACCCTACCCATCTGGCACAGTGTATTTCTCTCTTTAAAAAATTCTTCTATTATTCATACAAAGTGGGGTTTTTGAAAGATTTCAAATGAGTAGATGATTTTTTTTTTTAGTGCCGCATAGGAAAGAATAGAATGAAAATTTATTTATATAAAAATAAAATTTAAAAATATCGCGAGTCTAAATTAATCAGCCAGCGTTATATAAATAATAATGAAAAAATACCACATAGGTATCTATGAGATCCAAATATGTATATATCAAACACATTTATCTAATATAATAAGTAGCTTGACATTAAAGCAGTCTTCAAAACTTGCTAAAATATTTTATATGGGCAATAATGGAAACAGAGTGATGCAATGTAAATAATTTACATACATTCGAGTCGAATTTTTATGGGTTGTTTTACAAGAAGCTGGTGTAGCATCAGGAAAACCAGTGTCCGAAGAAACCATTACAAATAACCATCCGTTTTAGTCCAAAAATGCAGTTTCAGCATGTCTAAATCATTTTTCTAAATGACTGCCTTTTATCCTTCACGTCTATTATTTTGATCTAACAGGGCCCCAACTATGTGATTTTGGGAGAGGAGTTTAATACTATTCCCCATTTTACAGCTGGAAAAAATAGAGACGGCAAGGTCGCTTTGGCCTGGAGAACACGATGGCGAGGCGGTCCGGTCGCAGTCGGCTGTTCGCGTTTTCCGTTTCTCGTGCTTGGGCCTGTACTGTAGACCTTACGTTTTTGTCCTTTTGCCTCTGATATCGATCGCAACGTTCTTACCTATAAAAATAGGTGAGCGTCCATGGTGTGTCTGCACAATAAAATTGGACTTTGTAATAGCTAAGAAAATAAGGTATTTTCACAGGAACCCTTCGATATTTCTACTTCAAGAAGTGGTCTACTTATCTGTTCTCATTTAGACAAATCACATGGTTGATTTTTCCCTAAGACGACCTAGTGCGTGCACGTCACCTTAGAGCTTTCTTTCTCTATTTCTTCTTGCTGTTCCCCGCTGGCGACGTGCTGCCCATTTGTACTTCTAAGTGGCAGATGGAAGAAAAAAATGCACCGGCTATTCGATTCTTGTTGGCAAGGCTAATAAAAGTCACTATAGTAGGATGCTGATGAATTTGCTTAAAATGAGCTTTTTCAGATTAGCAGTGAATTTCATTTATCATAATAGCCCCGTCTTCCATTGCCGTGAGTTGCAGTTGACTTTCGTTTAATCATCTCTTTCAAATATGCAGGTCATTTCAGAGCAAAGCTCCTGTAAGTAAGAGAAATGGATATTGCTGTAATTGAACAGCTAAATTTGCAGAGAGCATAGGATAGTAGGTAAATTAGGAAGCAATTGACAGTAAGAAATATATTTTTTCCTGACACCAGAAGCATAGCATAAAGAAAGCCAATTAAATCGAACATCTCATCCCCATTAACAAGTGTTCAATTACATTTTAGGGTTTATTATTTTCAACATTTGACTTAAAACACAGTGTTAGGGAAGTGATATATATCCTTATTTTAACTTGACAACTTGTATCTAAATAGCCTGTACTGCTTAGCCCGGGCATTTAAAACAAATACAAAATCACTGAAAGATGTCCATGGTATACGGGATGGAAGTATATACTCTACAGCACTCCAAATACTGTGTGGTTTTCTGAGCATTCCAGAATTAAAACCAATTTGGAATCTGAGTGATTTTAGGTGGAACATTCACTCACGAGGAACCCGCGGCCCCCACTATTCCAGACTGCCTCATTGTCACAAACTTCCTTCATTTACCTTCTCTGCTTGAGCTTCGAAGTCATTTGACCATATTACTACCTATTCTAGGTAATTCATATCTTTACAAAATAATTCAAAGCCCCAACTGCTATTTTCTGGTGGGCAGAGAACAATTGCTTCAATCACAGCTCATCACTTGATCTACGCGAAGTGTAATTTTAATAACCAGAATTTCAGAGCAAATAATCACATAGGAGATTGGGGCTTTAAAAAAAATAAGGGGTCCAGAGGAGAGTAAAAAGTAAAAATAGGGAAAGTTTCTTTTTCTTCTTTCAACTCTTCCAGAGCAAACAAGATAAAACAAACTCATTTTTCACCTGATGAAAAGGTAAGTAGTATGATTAAACACTTATCCAAAAAATTTATATCTGTCCAGAAGATGCCTCCTATTCACTCAGCAGTATCTAAGCTGTAGGTACCAGCCTTAACCCTGAGGCTGTGAAGACGAGGAAGGCACAGTTCATTCAGTCATCATTCGATCATCCGACGCACATCCCTGTGCCACACATGGGTTCGTGAGTATAGCACTGTGAGCGAAACCAGAAAGGCACCTGCTTTCGTGAAGCTGCGGTCTAGTTAGAGCAGCATGTGTAAGTGAAATGGTCACACACACAAACGAACTACAGCTGTGCCACATGCTCAAGCAGCGTGTGCCGCGAGCACCTACGATGGCGAGATTACCTGGAAGGAAGCAGCAGAGGCCTCCTTGAGCAGGTGATGCTCGAGCTGGGACTTTAAGGATGAATAGGTACTACGCAGATAAAGTTGGGCATTTAGATGAATAGACATTGACAGGCTAACCTAAGGATTTAGATCTTTATCATTAGAATAGTGAGAAATGATTGTTAGGATTTCAACGAAGGCAGCAATAGAATTTATTATCTTATTTTCAAAAAGAACACTGACAAAAATGTGGACAGGGGACCATAGTATCTGCAACTAGATTGATTAGCATGCTTGGTTTCAGCCCAGGACGGAGAGGGCTGTTGCGTGGACTTTGGTGGGTATGACAAAAGTGAGGATTCCCAAGAGAAAATTCACAAGGTTTTGCGAAGGAACGAGAAAGGGCGAGTGAGAGGCTACCGTCAAGAACGACATCTGGTTTCTTTTTCAACTAGAGCTTTCGCTTCCGTTCTCTGAGACGGAAATGCCGGAACGAGACCAGGATTATCTGGGAGGGAAATCGAGCTCATAGATGCATTGTTTTGGACATGTTTGAACATATTTTCAAAGATTTCGGTCTGATGAGGAACACAGACAAACCTACGCTTCCAGGAAAATGCCGCGGATACTGCAGTGGACACGCTCTAAGGTGGCGGTTTCACCATGGGGCTCTGGAGCAGGCACCGCCTGGCTCAGGATTTGAGGGGCGAGTGCGGTTGGCTGGACGGATAGATAGGAATAGGATGAAGGGTGGGAAAGAAACGGTAGGGGTTCGGGGCCGTCCAAACAGTGGACCAGGTCCGCAGGCGCCATCTGGCCCGCTTGAGATTTACTGTCCTCGGCTAAGTCCATCTTCTCTACGCTTCCCGGCCACCTGGAAACCGCCTCCGTGTCCACAGTCGGTCTCCCGCCGTCGTTCTGGGCCATCGGAGCATCGCACGGTCCCAGGAGGGGACAGGGCCGAGAAAGGACCCGGGTCACGACCAGAGCATCCGGGATGCGGGACGCTGCGCTCCATGTCCAGGCACCTTGATGAACCGACACCGGCGACACGTCCGCACCCTTAGCCCGGAGGGGCCGCTGCGGCCAGCGCGGGGACCGCGCGCCGCCGCCGGGCGCCCGCGTCCTCGGCCTCGGTGGCCGGCATGTCCTTCCTTCCCCAGGGTCCCCCACTCCGAGGGGCCGCGGGCACCCCGACCACCTTCGCGGCCCCGCGGAAGCGCCGTCCTTCTGGCGCCCAGCGCGTCCCGCCGCGAGCCCCGCTCTTTCGCGTCTGCGTCCCCACCGCGCGCCCTCGGGCCCGGCCGCGCGGGCCCCTCGCATCGGGAAACCGGGAAACCTGGGTCCGTGCTCGCGGCCTCTGAGGTCCAGGCCCACGACGGCCTCGCTTCCCGCTCCCAGAGAGGAGAACGGGGCGACTGGATGCGGCCTTTACAACTGTCCCCGCGTCCGCCGCCGAGTCACCCCCATTGACCCCTCGACTTCGCCCTCAGCACTGGCCTCTGCCCCCGGCCGAGCCCCGTCCCATCGAGCCCCCTCTTTGTCCCTTTTCTCCGACACCTGAAACTTTGCCCTTGGCTCCTCACCAAATCGCTCAGGCCTCCGTTGCTGTTTCACGCGTGCGGACAAAAACTTCCCCTGGTTCCTCCAGCGCCCTGGACCCGCCGCTGGCCTCTCGCTGACCTCGAGTAAATCCCCCCAACAAGTACCCGCCCCCCTTCAGCATTTTACTGGTTCTCACTGCACTTTGTTATTATTCTGGTAAGGAGAGAGATACATCGCTCTTTTCCACGTGTTCAGAGGCAGTTTGGCTTCTCTCCTGACTGAAGTGAGAACTGTCACGACGCTATGGGACAACACAGATTCCCTTCGAGTTCAAGAGGAAGGAAACATATGGGTGGTTGACAACACACGCGTTTTACTCGCTCCAGGACCGACTGTGGACAGTGGGTTTATAAGAGCTAAAGCCAGTTCTCTTCTAAGTCAGTTTGGGGAAGTGCGCAGTCTAGCAAATATGTTTATCCTTAGAGCAAAGGTACTTTCGAAAGACGATTTGGTTCCAGAAATAATCTGTGGATTATCCTTTAGAAAAGGCAGCATCACTAATAGGCATTTTAACATCTAATCTGTTAATGGACCAAGAAAGAGCTGCTGGGAGCGTAGGTGATAGTTTGTTACGTGAGGCAGAGGTCAGTGCAGGTGTCCTCCATGACAGCGGGAAGAATCTAGACGGAATGAAGAAGGCGAGGTCTGAGTCCACGTGTCCTGGGTTGTTCTGGGGTTCCCACTCTCAGTTTCTGTCCTCTGTAGCTGGCTCCGCCTTCTCTTCACGGCGCCTTTCCTTAAGAAAAGTCACCTATTACTTGCAATTAAGGATTTTAAGGGTACGTTAAGAAAATTTATTATTGCCTCGAAAATTTATATCAGGATTAGTGAGACTCTTAGAGATATATACGGTTGATTTCTAACTGTTTCACTAGAGGCTATTCTAATAATGAAAAGAGTTGGAAAAAATTCTCGGCGAAAAAATATACTTCACTGATCACATAAAGGTAATAGTCATCATTTTATTAAAACTTTACAGAGTTCATTCGATATATTTCGATTGCCTTTTTGTATTTCTTCGTAGGCTATCATAACACTAGCTTTTCTATTATTGGATGAGGAAGCCCGTTACTGGATGAGAAAGCTTCTCCTGTGAACGAGGTTCGTTTACAGAGACGTCCGTGAAACACGCCCCACAGTCAGCCCCGGTTCCTCTGCTTCTTCCTCAAGCCTCACGCTTGAGAACTCGCTCACTCTGTGGTGACAGATTCCACGGCCGCCCACGTATGCGATTCCAGCCCTCACATCTCAGGAAAATGGCACTCTTATGTCTCAAGCCATACACTGGATTTTTACACAATTTTGTAATTTTTCCTTAATAAAATTAATATACATAAAATGAGTCACCATGCTCCCTTTATTGGTGGGTAGTAAAAAAATCATGACTTGTATTCCATGATGAGAACACTGACACGAAGATATCTATCTAAAAATAATTACTCAGATAATAAATGGCACCATTTATTTATCCGGACAGCCGGGAGATTTGAGATGAGTTGCCGCTGGGGTTTGGCCCTGCGACGCCCACCCAGTCTTTTCACCCCGTGCGGGTTTGCTCCGTATCCTGCAAAGGTCTGTGTAAGCTGAGTCCATGGGGCCTGAGGAGCAGCCGAGCGTCACCAACCCAGTTTCTGTGACCAGTGCTCTTGTAGTGGGCAAACAGGCTGCTTAGAAAGTCAAAAAAAAAAAAAAAAGGCTCTTGCACATTTGCACCAGATTGAAAGTCAATAGAAAGTTCTTCCTCTAGACATCTGTGCAGGTGAATCTGCCTTATATGCTCCAAATTAGATTCTCCTCAATTTCCTTGTCTCTTCTGAGGATATTACCATTTTTCCAATTACTTTCACTCAAAACCTTGGAGTTCTCTGTGACAGCTCTCTCTCTTTTGCTCACTATGTCAGAAATTTTAAAAATTCTCTCTGTTCCCCAAATGCCTTCTAAATCCAGGCCTGCAATTACTCATTTTCATTCCGCTCAGTAAACCATTAGACTGAGTTTCAAGAATATTGCCCCGACACCACAATCCATCTCTAATTATGACACCAAATAAGTATCTCTCAAGCGACACACCATTCCTCTGCCGAACAATCTAAACCGTGCCTCTACAACATTGAAAAGCCAGGGTCTCCTCGTAAAGGTCTTCACTCTTTATTGGCCCTGTTTTCCGTCTTATTTTCCGTGGAAGTGTTAGGTAGCTAATCAGACATGAGTGACAGGGGAACCAAGGAATGGAGACCACCCAGAGACCACCCAGAGAACACCTCATTGGTAGTTAAAGAATCCCTCCTGCATCCTCGGGGACAAAGGATGGGAGAGCCATAACCTATAGATGGTTTAATCCAGCCACAGACGCCTGCACAGAAGGTACTGCCTTAACCTGCCCACAACCTCAGCCTCATCACACCGTCATCATAAAACCACGCCTATGCCCGGAAGTTCATGAACCTAATTATAACCGACTGCATTCTGGGTAAGCACCTGCACACTAGGCAAAGAGGTATATAGCAGCCAAGTGTCAATCAAAATGACCTCATGTGCCAATCACTAGGAACACCTTTGCAACTACCTATTGTGGTCCTAATATAATACAGACCTTTCCGCTTCTGCGCCGTTCCAGCTTTCTTGGCTGGAAACCCACTCCTTCCTGGGGGCGTCTCTGTCTTTTCTTTCTTTTATCCTTCCACCTCCCGAACCCCACAGGGCTGCAGCCTTCCTTAGCGCGGCCCATCACTTTCTAAAACGTACTTTCAATAAATCTTACTTTTAAATCTCGCAGTAATTCTTTGCTGCGTCGGCGGGGAAGAACTGAGGGTAAATGCTAATTGCAGTTCTGCCTCGGTACCTGCTCCCCCCAACTCCCCGCCATGGCCCTGGGGCGACACCCGAGTTCACATCGCCCCCAAACAGTAACAGAAGCTCCTACACTGATGGGAACACTGTCTTTATTCTCCTTGAGTTCAGTGATTTTTTTCATTTTCATTAAACCTTTTTCTTCCTTAAATCCCTGGTTCGATTGCATCGCGCATTAGAAGCTTAGGCGGCTAGTCTGGTTTTCAGCCATCTCTCACAGCTCGCCCTCCTGTGCGAACCTCGGGCCTCCTCTCAGCGGCTGCTCGGTTGGGTCTTAAGTCAGTGCTGGCGTTACACAGTGGGGAGGCTGCCTGAGCACACAGTTCCACCCGGAGGCTGCTGGACGCTGGTCCCAGGCGCTTGCGCCTCACTGACTGGTGACGTGCCCCAGGCCCTTTACTAAGTCCGACCACATGTAAACTGGAATTTCTTTTGGTTTTTCCCCGATCCCTGCTTCTGGTTCTAATTTAGAAACACGATCTTATCTTAAAACCGTGCCCGACGTGGATTACTCTGGGCCTTGGACTCAGTGGGAGGGTAGAAATGTTTTCCTGTGACCAAAATGGGCCGAAGTCTGTAAGTCTGGAGAACGGACTTGGACTCACAGAAATAAGCGAAAGAACAGACCCTAATCTGTCAGGTAATATCTGAAGCAACGTATCGCAATGAGATGAAACCAGATTGAGTATGGTTTCTTAATTCAGCTTAGTTACTGAGTCTGAGGTAAACTTATAACCTTAAATCTCGGCGAAGTTCCTTTAACATGGTACATTAGTAAACTTTTCGAAGGAGAGAACCATTCATTTTTTCTCTCTATTTCTTCACAAGCCCTGGCACAAAGTATAAAACCCTTTGGTTATTTTATATTTTGATCTTATTTATCTAAGACAGCCCACGGACAAAATCCGGCTCCGGTGTCTGCTTTGGTAAAACTTCATCGGCACACGGCCACACCCAATTATTTACGTATCATGGTTTACATATTGCCTCTGGCTGCGTTTTCCCTAGGATGGCAGGGCTGAGTAGTTGTGACAGAGACCATGGAGATGCAAAGTCTACACATTTATCATTTGGCTCTTTAGAGAAAAGTTTGCCAGGCTCAGATGAAAGGAGAAGACACCATGACAAAAAGGCTTGTACGCCGGCGACCTTCTGACGTCGAAACGCGATGCATCACGAGACCACAATTCTGAGTTGGCAAGTGGACAATGAATGCGGGTGCACGTGCTCACTGGGAAACCAAGTCCAATTCCTCCTCTTCTGCAATGTCCCCTTCTCTCCCAGCGAAGTTAATTGTCCCTCTCCTCTGAACTGCGAAGCGCTGTGTGTGGGACCATTCACGGTGGTTTGAGTGTTTGGCTTCCTAATTGAATTATGATCTTTATATGGCCCAGGAGCACACTTGACTCATCTTTACTCATGCTGATACCCACGATAGGGCGGAGTAGATGCTAGGTGCTCAGTAATTGCCGGTTAAGGGAAAGGATGAATGTATGGTTATTGTAAGTAAGAAACTGCGGTCCAGTGAAAGATGGCTTTTAGCATCTTTATTTATGTTAGTCCTTCAGAATTTTGGAAAATATTCTCAATAAACAGGCTAGCATGATTAGAAATGACAATACAATCTTATTTATAAATATTATCTGGAGACACGACAAGGATTTCATGATAAAATAGGTTTCAAAAGGCTAATCAATAGATAAATCCCATTAATTGAATGCGTACTGCGGGTGGGACATGCCCGGGCGACTCTGAACACAGCAGTGTCCCCTTCTGTCTAGCGGGTCCGCAGTAATCCTCGAGGACAGACTACCGATCAGACCAGAATTTTGCTCAAACTTGGTATAGGAAAACTACTGTTCTTATCAAGCCGGCCACTTGGCAAGTTTCAGCCACTTTTTATTTATCCACCTGTTAACTTCTTCATTGACTCATCAATAATTGATCACTTATGTATCGGGAACTGGAACATCCGCTTTTCGAAAATTTATCCAGCAGCTCTGTGAGGTCGACGTGCCGTTTCCTTTGCTAGGCTGGGATGCTCTTACGAGCTCGCGGTCCGCGGCGGGTGCGCCGGCCAGCGCGAGGCCGCCCTGGTGACCGGCGCCTTTCGCTCTCGCTGACCGCCACGGTTAGATCGTTTAACTCGCCCCTTCACTGGTCCACGCACATTGCTACTTAAATTTCAAAATCGGTCTATTCATTTTATATTGCTGTCAACCCAAGGAACACAAATTTAATGTAAAAAACCACCATCTCGCGGCTCTGTAGGTCAGCCGGCCGCAGCGTGCCAATCCTGGGTTCTTTGCTTCGCAGGTCACAAGCCCAAAGCTGACTTTCCATGAGTCTTTCATTCTTCTTGGAGGCTCTGGGAGTGAACCTGCTCTCAAGCTCATCCAGATTGCGGCCAAATTCGGTTCTTCATGCTCTGGAACCGAGGTCCCACTTTGCTTGCTGACTGTCAGCTGGGAGGCTCTATCCAGTCTCTAAGGCCGCTGGGGCCCCCAACAGGCCCCACCCCCGTTTCAAATCAGCAGCCCTGGGTGGAGTCCTTCCCGCACCTGGAATCCTCTCTCTGACTTGAGCTTCTGCTGTCCTTGCTTTACCTCCAGCCTGAGAAAGTCTGTTTTTCAAGGCCGGTGTGATCGGATTGGGTCCATCTGCATAATCCGGAAAACCTTCGGATCTGAAGCTTCAGAGCTGTAGTTGCGTGGCCAAGGCCCTTTTTGTGTCATGAGACACACACACACAGGGCCCAGGAATCAGAGAACATCGTCGGGATAAATACCATCGGAGGCCACTCTGCTGACCACACTTGGCAGGACAACTTGCTGAGGAAATTATCTGGAGAAAGATATATATGTCAGAACTGGCTTGATTGTGCTGTGATAACAAACGACCTCAAAATCTCAATGGTTTATAAAACAAAGGTTTATTTCTTGATCATGTTTCATCAGGGTTTGGTGTCTGTTCTGCTCTGCATCACCTTCTCTCTGGGACCCTAGGTGACAAATCATTCTTTAGAACATTGCTAGTGATCACGGCAGAGTGCAAAGGGACATGTGATCCATCGGACACTTCTGCCTGGAAACGGCACATGTCACTCAGTGTTATTGGCTGAAGCAAGTCATGTGATTTTTGTAACCCCATCCCCCATCCCTCGTCCAATGAAAGTCAATGCAAAGAAGATAAGACATTTGCTATAAATAATATGATCTGCAGTGATATACAAGCTGTTTGTTGTTGCTCGCTCTTCTGTTTAAGACGAACATTCTCAAACAATCCACGCCAATTCCTTACTGTTTTCTGAGGGTATTTTATTCTCAATACTGAGACTGCAGAATTATTCGCAACTAGCCAGTACCTCGGAGGATAAAACAGTTAACAGAAGAGAAAAAATTACTTGAGTAACAACACCTAGTAGTCCCCAAATTATGAACGTATTGTGAGTCAGGAAAGGAAAAAAAATTATCTCGCTTAATATTTTCCAAAGTCCTGTGGGATAGAAAGTCCTATAAACTAGAAAATGACAAGAATTGGGAAAATACTGAAAATCCTTCAAATTAAAGATACTTTAAATGCGAAGGTGAGTTTTGTTATACGTTATCCGAATAATCTTGCCACTAATTTTTGCGATCACGGCATCAGTGCTCTCATCTTAAAATAAATACCAGTTTTTCTTTACAGAGGGAAAAAATCCAGAGAAAGTGTCTAACATTTACTTAACATCTCTCTCAAGCCATACCGAGTGGAATGAGAAGTTTCTGCTTTCTTCGTTCATCACGCCGAGCACAGCTGGCCCTATTCACACCTGCCGGACTGGGACGGACTCCCGCTGGCCCAGGTGGGAGTGGGGGTGATGGGAGCAGGGGTGCGGGGGAGGGGAGGGTGTGCGTGGGGAGAGGGCGGCCAGAAGCCTGCGTCGAAGCACGTTGCACCAGCAAGAGAGGCTACCGTGGATGTTTCTGTCACCGCTCGTCCTTGCGTGAATGCGCCCAACAGTTAACGTTTGTCACACGTGGGACACCAGGTGTTAGTGGTGATGGCAGACACACAAGAGATTGTCTCGGGGGTTAGGACACATTTTCTCTCTTCTGTGTCGGCTCCTGGGACTTGATGTCAATGTCAGTGACTCAACTGACTCTTACATGAGGTGGGTCGCCGTTAAATACTTACGAGCTAGAACCTTCCCGAGCCCAGGTAGAGGACAGTTGGACGGTGCCCCTCTTTGAAGTTCTCTGATTTCTCTAGACTTGTGTGCTCTCTGCTCCCTCAGGCCCCCTTCCAGTCGCCCGCTGGGGGCCCTCCGTGTGACCCGTGGCGTCCGGTGCGCGCACGCTGTCCCCAGGGCACACGCTGCTCGGAACGGTACCAGCGTTGATGACAGAATCAGAGACAACATCGCTGTCCGGCCGAACCGCGTTCATGTAGAACTGACGTGGGAGCCGCCAGCATCACCTCGGAGGGGACAGGACGCAGGGGGCGTGACCTTTGAAACCGGGCCACGTGGAGTAGAGTTAGGTGCCAAGGAGAATAGTGTGACGTCGCATGCGCTCACTGGAACCTCGACAGACGAGGGGTAGACGGTAGGTGCTGAGGCTGGAGCCCCAGGCGGGAGAGGAAGGGTCCCCTGTGAAGGACTCACGTGGAGACCGGGCATCTTCTGGGCCGCAGGATTTACCTGCAGGACAGGCGCGCGCAAGGACGCAGCGTTTCCCAGACAAGGAGCCAGCCTGGGCCCGCAGAGGGCTCCCGGCGCCTGTGTCATTGGCAAGTCCGGCCCAGGAAGTGGAGGGACGGGCGAGGGACTGGGTAGGGAGGAGGGCGAGCCCGTGCGCCCACCGGCCACAGCGCGCGCCTGGCTGCGTGGCGGCCCGGTGAGAGCCGCCCCGTGCGAGGGCAAGCGCGGTGCGCGTGTGTCACGGAGCCCTTCACCAACTGCCTGAAACGAATGTGCATCCTCTGGGCTTCCGAGCTGCACGTGTGAGCGTGAGCAGCACGCAGGCACCGAGAGAGACGCGGAGGACCAGCAGGATGCCACGCCGGTGGCGCGTGAGGTCCTGGACTGGCAGCTGTGCGCAGACAGAGCCGGCTCAGCTGCAAGCAGCAGACAGATCAGGAGCAGCCGGCGGCCCAGCGCTGCTCACGGGGTGCTTAGGGACCTCACGGGGTGCTTAGGGACCTCACCCGGAGGAGGCGCCTAAGATTCACGGGCCGCCTCTGCCAGCTCACGTAGTCAGCGGAGGTGAATCCCTTTCCTCTGCCCTCCAGATTTTACAAAGAAAATTCAACTAGACCTTCAGAGCATATTTCTAAATGAAGACTTGTAAGGTTAGTCCTTAAAGAGAATAACTGAACGCGTAATTCTAAATAGGTGCTTTGTAAGCTCTTTACTCAGTAGAAACGAGCTAACAGGTTTCGCCTGGGGAATGGTCCAACAGGACCTTCCTTAAAGGCCAGACGATGAAAGAATAATGGGATAAATACCATCGGAGGCCACTCTGCTGACCACACTTGGCAGGACAACTTGCTGAGGAAATTATCTGGAGAAAGATATATATGTCAGAACTGGCTTGATTGTGCTGTGATAACAAACGACCTCAAAATCTCAATGGTTTATAAAACAAAGGTTTATTTCTTGATCATGTTTCATCAGGGTTTGGTGTCTGTTCTGCTCTGCATCACCTTCTCTCTGGGACCCTAGGTGACAAATCATTCTTTAGAACATTGCTAGTGATCACGGCAGAGTGCAAAGGGACATGTGATCTATCGGACACTTCTGCCTGGAAACGGCACATGTCACTCAGTGTTATTGGCTGAAGCAAGTCATGTGATTTTTGTAACCCCATCCCCCATCCCTCGTCCAATGAAAGTCAATGCAAAGAAGATAAGACATTTGCTATAAATAATATGATCTGCAGTGATATACAAGCTGTTTGTTGTTGCTCGCTCTTCTGTTTAAGACGAACATTCTCAAACAATCCACGCCAATTCCTTACTGTTTTCTGAGGGTATTTTATTCTCAATACTGAGACTGCAGAATTATTCGCAACTAGCCAGTACCTCGGAGGATAAAACAGTTAACAGAAGAGAAAAAATTACTTGAGTAACAACACCTAGTAGTCCCCAAATTATGAACGTATTGTGAGTCAGGAAAGGAAAAAAAATTATCTCGCTTAATATTTTCCAAAGTCCTGTGGGATAGAAAGTCCTATAAACTAGAAAATGACAAGAATTGGGAAAATACTGAAAATCCTTCAAATTAAAGATACTTTAAATGCGAAGGTGAGTTTTGTTATACGTTATCCGAATAATCTTGCCACTAATTTTTGCGATCACGGCAACAGTGCTCTCATCTTAAAATAAATACCAGTTTTTCTTTACAGAGGGAAAAAATCCAGAGAAAGTGTCTAACATTTACTTAACATCTCTCTCAAGCCATACCGAGTGGAATGAGAAGTTTCTGCTTTCTTCGTTCATCACGCCGAGCACAGCTGGCCCTATTCACACCTGCCGGACTGGGACGGACTCCCGCTGGCCCAGGTGGGAGTGGGGGTGATGGGAGCAGGGGTGCGGGGGAGGGGAGGGTGTGCGTGGGGAGAGGGCGGCCAGAAGCCTGCGTCGAAGCACGTTGCACCAGCAAGAGAGGCTACCGTGGATGTTTCTGTCACCGCTCGTCCTTGCGTGAATGCGCCCAACAGTTAACGTTTGTCACACGTGGGACACCAGGTGTTAGTGGTGATGGCAGACACACAAGAGATTGTCTCGGGGGTTAGGACACATTTTCTCTCTTCTGTGTCGGCTCCTGGGACTTGATGTCAATGTCAGTGACTCAACTGACTCTTACATGAGGTGGGTCGCCGTTAAATACTTACGAGCTAGAACCTTCCCGAGCCCAGGTAGAGGACAGTTGGACGGTGCCCCTCTTTGAAGTTCTCTGATTTCTCTAGACTTGTGTGCTCTCTGCTCCCTCAGGCCCCCTTCCAGTCGCCCGCTGGGGGCCCTCCGTGTGACCCGTGGCGTCCGGTGCGCGCACGCTGTCCCCAGGGCACACGCTGCTCGGAACGGTACCAGCGTTGATGACAGAATCAGAGACAACATCGCTGTCCGGCCGAACCGCGTTCATGTAGAACTGACGTGGGAGCCGCCAGCATCACCTCGGAGGGGACAGGACGCAGGGGGCGTGACCTTTGAAACCGGGCCACGTGGAGTAGAGTTAGGTGCCAAGGAGAATAGTGTGACGTCGCATGCGCTCACTGGAACCTCGACAGACGAGGGGTAGACGGTAGGTGCTGAGGCTGGAGCCCCAGGCGGGAGAGGAAGGGTCCCCTGTGAAGGACTCACGTGGAGACCGGGCATCTTCTGGGCCGCAGGATTTACCTGCAGGACAGGCGCGCGCAAGGACGCAGCGTTTCCCAGACAAGGAGCCAGCCTGGGCCCGCAGAGGGCTCCCGGCGCCTGTGTCATTGGCAAGTCCGGCCCAGGAAGTGGAGGGACGGGCGAGGGACTGGGTAGGGAGGAGGGCGAGCCCGTGCGCCCACCGGCCACAGCGCGCGCCTGGCTGCGTGGCGGCCCGGTGAGAGCCGCCCCGTGCGAGGGCAAGCGCGGTGCGCGTGTGTCACGGAGCCCTTCACCAACTGCCTGAAACGAATGTGCATCCTCTGGGCTTCCGAGCTGCACGTGTGAGCGTGAGCAGCACGCAGGCACCGAGAGAGACGCGGAGGACCAGCAGGATGCCACGCCGGTGGCGCGTGAGGTCCTGGACTGGCAGCTGTGCGCAGACAGAGCCGGCTCAGCTGCAAGCAGCAGACAGATCAGGAGCAGCCGGCGGCCCAGCGCTGCTCACGGGGTGCTTAGGGACCTCACGGGGTGCTTAGGGACCTCACCCGGAGGAGGCGCCTAAGATTCACAGGCCACCTCTGCCAGCTCACGTAGTCAGCGGAGGTGAATCCCTTTCCTCTGCCCTCCAGATTTTACAAAGAAAATTCAACTAGACCTTCAGAGCATATTTCTAAATGAAGACTTGTAAGGTTAGTCCTTAAAGAGAATAACTGAACGCGTAATTCTAAATAGGTGCTTTGTAAGCTCTTTACTCAGTAGAAACGAGCTAACAGGTTTCGCCTGGGGAATGGTCCAACAGGACCTTCCTTAAAGGCCAGACGATGAAAGAATAATCCGTGTAACAAAATAAGTCTCTCTTTTAATTTGCGATCTATAAAAAAATCTTGATCGTTAAGGATAACTGCAACCACAGGTGTGCAGCAGACTCATGTCAAACCATTCTGACGTCACAGTGGGGACGAGCCGGCACACTCACATGCTGCTCCATGTCTTTGAAATGTGTACTCTCGTTAACAGATATTCTTTCACCGAATGTACATTGAGACAGGCTCAGTTCTAGGCCCAGCAGATTACAGGGCCTTCATTGTCTTAGAAGATTTCAGTCTGGAGGGGGAATGTACAGATAAGCAAGCAGTTATAAAACAGTGTGAAAGTGACGGGGTCGGGGTGAGTGACGG
>NW_011889123.1:580449-583249 GCF_000151845.1 Pteropus vampyrus
TGCCACTTTCACTTAGCAGATTACATTTAAGACACATCCATGCTGTCTAAATTAGTAGTTTATTTTATGACTCGTGATATATGTATTATAATTTGTTTATCCATCCACAAGTTGAATGACATCTGGGCTATTTTATTTTTTTGTCAGTTATAAGTAAAACTTCTGTAAGCATATATGTTCAGGTTTTTGTGCGAATGCGAACATATGTTTTTATTTCTCTTGGGCATACAGCTAGGTTAGGGACTGCTTTCTGTGATCTTTTACAATTTTCTATAGAAACGATCATGTTGTCTGTGAATAGAGATAATTTTATGTTTTTATTTTGTAATCGTATGACTTTTTTTCTTTGTCTTATTGCATTGGCTAGGAATCCGAGTTGGCCTCCTTCCTTTGCTCCCAAATTCGCTAGAAAATGTTCAGTCTCATTGTTACGTGCGCTGGTAACTTAAATACCTTGTAGATACTTTTCATCGGATTAGAATGTTCCTTTCTATTTTCAGGTCGCTACGTTTATTTTTTTAAATCAGGAATGGATCTTGAATTTTGTCAAATCATTTTTCTCTGCCTAGTGAGAGGTCACAAGTCTTTTTTTTTTTTCTTTGTAGTATGTTAATGTGCTGAATTACGCTAGTGATTTTTGAAAGCTGGAGTGGGGTTGTGTGAATTTAATGCCTATACTTTTTTCCCATGCACTGCTCGGCGGATTGCTGCCTATCATCCGTGCCTCTCATTTCATGTGACTCTCTTCATCCTGGGTCACCTTTCCGAAGGCCTTTTCCTTGGCATCTGTCTGTTACGACCACATCGTTCTGTCTTGGTTTCCTTTTTGTCACACGGCCACTGCCACCAGTTTCTCTTGTCTATTCTAGAGGTTTGTGTTCCTTAGGATTTAATTTCTTAGACCATGTGCTTGTTTATTTATTCACACTCTAAGATATGTTTTAAGAAATTTTACATGCAGCGACACCTGAATCTGAACCTCCGATCTAAAACTCTCTCTGGCGGGTTCCACATTTATCACGTTTACCTGGATGTCACTTAATAGTCAGTATAAATCAGCAAACTGATTGTGCCAGCCTTTCTCGGTCCTTCCAAATTCTGATTTACTTTCAGCCTAAAAGTTGTTCGCCATCATCTCTAAGCCTTGCTTAGCTTTTCTTCTTCTGTGTCTCTTATCTGCACTCTTAGCTTAAAGTATATAGGGTATTTTTGATTATTTTCTATTCCCAGATCGAGCCACATCATGCTATGTCACACCTCAGAGACTTTGTATCTGTTGTTCTTTCTTTCTGTAATGTTCCTTTCTCTTTAAATTCCTTCTTATTTTAAAATCCAATCTATTTCACTTTTTTTTTTGGAGGCTTCAAACATCTCCCTGCACTGCTCCATGGGGGGATAATAATGATTTAATTATCTGCACTCTCATAGCTGTTCATGGTATAATACCGTGCTGTAATACTGCCGTGTTACCATAATAATGGATTTACATGTTTATTTCACACACACACACATACACACACACACCCCTAACCTATGCAGTTTGAGGCCAGAGACTGCATATTGATCTTAGCACCTAAAAAGGCCTGCTACATAGTTGGCAGTAAATCCACATCTGTGTAATGAATAGCCTTAGCCATAAATCTAGAGTTTTGCCCTTATGAAGACATCCCTGAATTCTGCAATTTTCAGCATTTCAGTTTTAATTCAGACCTTCTGAAGCTGGTTGGCAAGCTAAGTTAGCAAGTTCTGGGTGAATGTCAGAAAGAGAGTGAACTTGAGCAACAGGTGGGGGTTTCACGCCTACGTACATCTGAGCTAGGTGAGGGCTTCGTCAGAGTGGAAAGGTTTTCAGACAGAGAGCGTGCCGGAAGTGTGATGGGGCTCTGCCAACGGGGCGCACAGCGGCTGCCAGTGGTGTATGTGTCATTTTAAAGTCACTGCTCATCAGCTAATGGCTTCCTTTCCTGTGAGCCTCTGTGAATACCTTCTGGTGGCTGTGAGTATGAGATGACTCACATCCCAAAGATTAAGCACCATTTCTGATGAACCGATGACTGAGCGTCATAAAATTGATGCTGCACGCCCGCCCACCTCCTCGCAGCAAATATTCTGAAGGGTCACTTCTTAAACTGTACCCTTCATGCCTAAAGAAAGTTAAACTTTCCATTCTACTTTTAAAAATTGTGTTTTAAAAAATGAAATCGAGTTTGAAAACATAGCAGTTTTGTGATGCATTTGCTTAATAGTCAAAGAAAAAATAAAGGTCAAAGATCTTTCATTGGAAAAAGAGAAATTATGAGTTGGCATCTTATTTATATTGACATTATTAAAAAGCCAGCTCATTTTTTTTTCTCCTAGCAGTATGAATGAAGTTTTGTGTCTTAATACGAACGACGGTAGAAAAGGCTTAACTGTTCTTCACTTAATCGCCTCTCTGGACTAATCGACACTGCGTGTTCCCTCTCTCTGTCATTCCTACGTAGTGACGAGAGGACTAGGCACTGGAACAGGGGCTGGCCAACATGGTCCATGAACACAACCTCCCCATCACCTGTTTCTGCAAATTAAGTTTTATTGAAACACATCCACACCACTCATTTGCTCACTGTCTGTGGTTACGCTGATGTTATTGTCACAGGGAACTTCTCAGTCACAAAGCCAAAGCATTTATTATCTTACCACTAACAGAGAGTTTGGTATCCTGGGCCCAAGGATTTCTGCTTTATAAGATGCGTGGGGCAGTCATGGTTTTCTTAATCCTTAATATCGCTTGTGTTTGTAATTGTTATTGTAGGTATTG
>NW_011889123.1:585099-587561 GCF_000151845.1 Pteropus vampyrus
AGTGTTCCCATGGGCGATGGCCAAACAGTAATTTTCAGCTTATATACAACTGATTATTTTTCATGCCACGCAAGCAAGCAGGGTTACACAGGCTAAAATTGGCAGTTAGCGTATGAGCTCATTGTTACAAGTTTCATGATTAACAGAATGTGGTTAGGGGTTCCAGAAACTAGGCCTAAGTTATACACTTCCTTTGTCCAGTTTCAGGTTTTAATTATTCTTTAACCCTTTCACATTTCAGCGGGCTATTACATATGGAACGATAGAAGCTTAGACCAAATCCATGTACCAGTACTGTCAGCAATACTTTTTTAATGTTGGCGTTTTAGATTAAATCACATTTACTGAGGAGTCTCCCAAGAGGGAAGAACTAGTGAAACTAACTCCAAGATAAAAGACGTAAGAACGAGAAGTCCAATTCTGAGAGTCCAAAGATCAGTAACAAATACCACAGGCAGGAGCCCTCATTCCACAGGAGACGGAAGCTGGAGAGAGAAACTGGACGCATTCGAAGCAGAGAGAGAGACCTGTATCGTATCACTGAGCAGCTTTGTGGCATGGCGCACATCCGCGCCTCAGGGGCACCGGGTGTCTCTGGATTTGGGGGCCGGCTCCAGGAAACTTGGGTCAGAGTAGTAAATGCGATGTTCTCTACGTTACATTTATGAAAAGTCACAAAGCTTCTGTTTTGACATTTTCAGTAACAAAATGGCAACTGATTTTGACTACTTCATTGGGCAGCTGTTCTTTGTATCAATCCCAAGCTTTCTCTTTGGCGCTTCTAAACATCTGTCTAAAGGAGCTGCGCCAGATAAGTTCGATCCTTCCTCTGTAGAAAGGCCTTTAATATTAAGTACTAACACTTGATGTTCTGCAGGCTTTTCGTTTATCGGGATGTAACTTTGGGTCTCCTTTAGCCCTCCCTACCGTGAAATCTGCACTCACACTCACACACACTCTCTTTGCACTTAAGTTCGGTTTCTCGGTGTATTATCTAGAAACGCACATCACAAAACGGTTGTTTCTTATCAGAGGATGGGATTATCACTCCCAAACTGCGGACTTTGCTCTCTACCTGTGATGTCCCTGAAGGTTAGAGCAGATATCGTCCAGAGCTGTCTCCGATGGAGCTGATAGTTAGTGATGACTGCCACCGGGCAGCAAGTCCCCACGCGGCCACCCGCAGCACGTTCAGTGTCTTCGCCCTGCACAGACTCAGCGGAACGTTCCAGCTTATTGACGTTTCTTGAGTCGATACGTAAAAAGCACTTAAGAGTATTACTTTGCCAAAAACCTAATAAAATTCAGAATTATGAGGTAGCTATCAAAAAAGTTAACGTGATGAAAGTAATTAAAGATATTTGTCTGGAGAAGTTGAGAGGGAAATTCGTCTTCAAATATTTAAAGATGAGTCACATGAAGCAGAATTAGGGGTCAAAGGGCCTTTAGCGCCTGGTGGTGGAGTGTCTGGCTTTCAGAACTTCTGGTCTACCGTTTCTGCGCATTCGGGGAGCCTAAGTCCTCTCTGAATTTTATTTTCCTGCTTTGCAAAATAGCAGTTAACAAGATTCCTACCTTAAAAAGTTGATGACATACTGTGGTTGAAATCGTTTACTCTTAAATGAGTGTGTTCACTTGGGCAAGTCGTCGAACCTCTCCAAGCTCACCGAGCTCATCACGCATACTCTTCCCTGCAAGGGTCTCTCCAGCCGCCCTTGCTCCCCCCAACAACGACTGTTGGCCTCGCAGTCCACGAGCCCCCCTCGTTCTCCTGGGGCCTCTCCCTCCACATTGTGCTGTGCAAACTTCCTCCAGGAAAGACGGCAAGAATCGCATCCTTCGCTTCCCTTCTAGATAGCTGTTTTATTTTATTTCTGGGTTAGTAGTTTATAACAGACGAAGAGAAATTTCTACAACTTTTAATCTTTATAGGCAAAAATGGAAGTCTCAGGCATTCTTTAGTGATTTAGTCAATAAATTAAATGTGTATTTAATTCCCCAAGAAACATGGCAGTGTGTTAGCATATATGAGACAAGACATATGGTCACTCTTTTCAAGGGTATTAAAATTTCCGAAGCAAAAAACAAACAGACACACACATAGTAATAAGAATAATATGATGCATTCCATACCAACTGGCATATGTGACTTGTAAAATTATTTGCAAAATGAATGCCATAGTGATATTGATTAATTCTCATTGAAGACATTGGAGAAACCCTCAGAGGGATGTGATATATTCACTACAGGTCTGGAAGTCAGTAGCAGATGGACAATAGATAGAAAGGCTCCCGCTAGGCCTTCCCCAACCTCTTCAGTCAAAATTTGTTACTCACTCTATGTATTGTTTTCAGATTTATTATATCAATTATCTCTGATTGTTTTATAGTATAATCGTGTAGGTGGGTAACTGTATCATTTCCCAGGTAGCAGGAACTACATCTAAGGTGATTCATCTATG
>NW_011889123.1:587611-593103 GCF_000151845.1 Pteropus vampyrus
CAGATATCGTCCAGAGCTGTCTCCGATGGAGCTGATAGTTAGTGATGACTGCCACCGGGCAGCAAGTCCCCACGCGGCCACCCGCAGCACGTTCAGTGTCTTCGCCCTGCACAGACTCAGCGGAACGTTCCAGCTTATTGACGTTTCTTGAGTCGATACGTAAAAAGCACTTAAGAGTATTACTTTGCCAAAAACCTAATAAAATTCAGAATTATGAGGTAGCTATCAAAAAAGTTAACGTGATGAAAGCAATTAAAGATATTTGTCTGGAGAAGTTGAGAGGGAAATTCGTCTTCAAATATTTAAAGATGAGTCACATGAAGCAGAATTAGGGGTCAAAGGGCCTTTAGCGCCTGGTGGTGGAGTGTCTGGCTTTCAGAACTTCTGGTCTACCGTTTCTGCGCATTCGGGGAGCCTAAGTCCTCTCTGAATTTTATTTTCCTGCTTTGCAAAATAGCAGTTAACAAGATTCCTACCTTAAAAAGTTGATGACATACTGTGGTTGAAATCGTTTACTCTTAAATGAGTGTGTTCACTTGGGCAAGTCGTCGAACCTCTCCAAGCTCACCGAGCTCATCACGCATACTCTTCCCTGCAAGGGTCTCTCCAGCCGCCCTTGCTCCCCCCAACAACGACTGTTGGCCTCGCAGTCCACGAGCCCCCCTCGTTCTCCTGGGGCCTCTCCCTCCACATTGTGCTGTGCAAACTTCCTCCAGGAAAGACGGCAAGAATCGCATCCTTCGCTTCCCTTCTAGATAGCTGTTTTATTTTATTTCTGGGTTAGTAGTTTATAACAGACGAAGAGAAATTTCTACAACTTTTAATCTTTATAGGCAAAAATGGAAGTCTCAGGCATTCTTTAGTGATTTAGTCAATAAATTAAATGTGTATTTAATTCCCCAAGAAACATGGCAGTGTGTTAGCATATATGAGACAAGACATATGGTCACTCTTTTCAAGGGTATTAAAATTTCCGAAGCAAAAAACAAACAGACACACACATAGTAATAAGAATAATATGATGCATTCCATACCAACTGGCATATGTGACTTGTAAAATTATTTGCAAAATGAATGCCATAGTGATATTGATTAATTCTCATTGAAGACATTGGAGAAACCCTCAGAGGGATGTGATATATTCGCTACAGGTCTGGAAGTCAGTAGCAGATGGACAATAGATAGAAAGGCTCCCGCTAGGCCTTCCCCAACCTCTTCAGTCAAAATTTGTTACTCATTCTATGTATTGTTTTCAGATTTATTATATCAATTATCTCTGATTGTTTTATAGTATAATCGTGTAGGTGGGTAACTGTATCATTTCCCAGGTAGCAGGAACTACATCTAAGGTGATTCATCTATGCGGCGCTCACCTTCAAATATAAGTTCAAAGTCCTTTTAATCTAGTAATGAATCTTCTTCCTTCTTGCCAAATGCAGCAAAATCTGAGAAAATATTTATGAAATGAGACAGAAACTGGGTGTTAAATTGAATAGGGGATAAAGGGTCAGAGAAGAATCGATAACCTCAAATGTCACCAAATTGCAGGTCACATAACATCACCATGTGTGGTGACAGGATTTGCCAATTTAGCTGTGTTGCGCTGTATTTTTCCTGTTAGGAACTGCTTGAAGTAAGTGGGTCAGTAATAAATGCTTTGCAATCTTTAAAAATTAGAGATGATGTTTAATGTCATATTTGTTGTAACAAAGTTTGACCTTCTGTATTAAACGTCATCATTTCTGTGAGATGTTTTCTACACAAAAACCAAACCAAACCAAACCAAAACAAACAAACAAACAAAAAAACAGACAAATGCTTATGAGAAGTTTCCAAAACGAGATAGGGGCATCCTCTAGCACCTGCAAAGGAGTTTGGAGGAGAAATCAGGAAAATACAGGAACAGGTAGAGACTTTCAATTTATCTAAACCTCAGAGCTTAAGAAGAAAATGTAACAAGTAAAAATGAGAAATTAAAGATCAGGGTCTCATCAGAGCAAGACAACGGTGTATTAGGCTAAAATTTTTAACTCATATTTTTTAATCAGTAAAACATTTGAAAATAGTGCATTTTATCTAATATAATAACACATAGTTTTGAACAATAATTTAATTAATATAGAAGCATTATTACTTTTTTTTAGGTGAAAGAAGTTGTAATTGATTGAACAATGGCTATATTCTATCAGGTTACGATCCTGGAATGTGAAAATGTTGCTTTATTCGGAAAAAAGAGCGTTTCATCTGGGATGGTCCAAGGGGGCCGTACATGCCGTCACGTTTGTCCCCGTAAGAGGGAGGCAAATGGAGAGGCAGATGGAAGCGGGCGGCGGCTGCGGCAGGTTCTCTCCCCGAGTCTCCAGAGGGACAGCGGCCCTGCTGACACCTTGATGTTGAACTTTTACTATTCAGAACAATGAGAAAATAATTTTTTTTTTTTTTTTTGGCTGTCCAGTTTGTGTTAATTTGTTAGGTAGACCCAGGAAACTATTATGGAAGCTTTCTGTGATTTATAGATTAAAGAAGATATGGACAATTACCATTAAAATAACTTTTAAATGAACTTTTAAATCACTGTTATGTGATGTAAACATCTGCAACCTTAGCCTGTAATTTATTTATAATCAGTTAGATGGTTGTCAGCGGGAGGCAGGAGGACCTGGAGTGTGCATAGAGGAGGCCGAATGGCCTGTAATCTGATTTGAATCTCTGGGCCAAGAGAGGTCTGTCTTGATTCGATAAGGCATTTTTGCGAAAAGTTATGGATATGTTTAATATTATCAATGAATCCACATTGAAATTGTTCCGTGATTAATTCTGGGGTAAAATGTCAAAGATGTTGGTTATTGAATTTTTCCTAAGTGTACTGTATTATCATTGAAATTTATTTTATAACTTTTAGTAATAATTAGAAACATAGGTATTTGCATTATTTTAATCTACATTTATGAGAATGTTAGTCTATAAAATGGTACAAATTTAATTAACAGTGACCATCCCTGTTATTGAACGAAGGCCGATGATTTGGTTTCTGCGAAACGTCTTATCAGAAACAGCGTTGTCCACAGTCCCCGCTGGTTCCGAGATGCACAGTGGCCTCAAGGGCTGACGAAGGACCTTGGTCGGTGGCGCCGCGACGCAGCCCGGTCTTCGCAGCAGGAGGGGGCGGGGGACTCCGAGTGAGGTCGCCTCAGCCGTGGTAGCTGCGCTGTCCACTGGTGATTCAGTTACTACGTGAACCTTCGTCTAAAGAGCATCATTTTCACGGGGACAGTGTGTCAGTCCGCTGCGCATACCACTCCCTGGATGAACTAAAGGACAGCATACTATTTTCTCACAATTCTGGAGGATGGAGGTCGGAGGTCGGCAGGGTTGGCTTCTCCTGAGGCCTCTCTCCATGCTTCACTGGCGGTCACCTTTCCCCTGTGTCCTCACGTGGCCATTACTCTGTGTGAGTCTGTCCTAATCTCTTATCTGATGACAGTAGTCATATGAGATTAACGCTCACCCCAATGACCTCATTTAAACTTAATTACCTCTTTAAAGACCCTGTCATCAAATACAGTCACATGTGGGAGAAGTTACATAATTCGGCCACACAGATAGTTACATTTGTATAATGGAGGTTTGTATTTGTGTGTTATAAGAATATAAACATTCACTATCCAAATGTAATTATTCATGTGAAAAGGATTCTGGTTATCTATGGTTCTTCTACCACGTGGGAAAAAATATAAAGGTATTAAAATTTAGCATACGTTTTTTCTTGCTCTTTATTGTATAGATTTTGAAAACGTCCAATTCTTATAACACAACAATTTTTGGTGATGGGTTATATGAGGTATATTTCAATTTTTATTCATCGTGAGTTACGAACCAATATTTCATCAAAATGCCAGAGAATTCAGATTGTGTCGTTCTCCGAATTCACTCTCTGCTTCAGGACCAGTGGGATTCCCTGTCGTGCTTCTCCTGGGCTGGATGATAGGATTTCATTCCAGATGTGTTGACTTTTTCAGGTGTCAATTCAAGTTTTTTAAAAGAACAAGTTTTGACAGTACTTCTTAAGCTGAATAGTGTAAAATATTAATAGATACTCCATAAAGATGGTTTCTGTTACCAAACAATTTTGGAAATTCTGGGTTAAACAAGGTTAACATTTTTCTGCATTGATTTTCTAACATTAATTAATATCAAGTAATACAACATGGCACATTTATTAAATTTGTTGGATTACAGAAAAATTTGTGGAAGGAGTATCTCAGAATACACATTGGCAAGAAGTAAAAATGAAGAGTCTTCCTATGACTACATATTGTCCCTCATTCTGTTAAAACTTTATGGGTATTCTTTTTTTAAAAAAAATTTCACTAAATATATGTCTTTTGTTATTAGTATCTGTTGTGTACATTGTCATGCATCCACCGATTAAGGGTTCAATGCTGGATTTCAGGTTTTCATCTATTTAAAAGTAGGGAAAACGTGAGCGTAAATGAAATCTCTGAGACAGAGTAAAGAGTAGATAGTCTAGGACTGACCTTGGGGGAGAACTTTGCCTTTAGCAGGACCAGCAAAAGCTGTGAACACAGGCAGCTGTGCAGAGGCGTCTTCCAAGGGGCTGGCAAAGAGACTGGTGCTTCCTTACAAAATTCTCATCAACTCCAAGAGATTTATGCCAACTACAACTTGGGTATTAGTATTATTTTTCCATGAGAGAACTGGGTTACAGAAAGATTTTGTAATCGACCGAAAAGACAAACAGCTGTTATAATACAGGCAGGATTGGAATGCAAGGTTTGTAGTGGTTTTGTCTTAACTTCGACTTCCTCTCTCTTTCCATCTGCTATTAACCTAAACGTCCAGATGTTCTCATCATGGAACCGGAGCGGAGAGGTTGTGCTCATCACGGAACCGGAGCGCAGAGGCTGCTTATGGCTTTCTGAGTGCCCTTTCCTTATCTTTGAAAATTTCGAAGAAATATCAGTTCTTATCCGGAAATGAATGGTAACGTTTGTCGAAGAATTTGCCCAAGGTCATGTAGTTAGTTATTTTGTGGCTAGGTTAACGCGTCAGCTTTTCCTACCAAAAGCACACTTCCAAACGATCTATACCGTTCCACAATTTTACACAGTCAAATAAATATTATCTAGTTATATAGTATTATATTTGCTAGGGAGCATTGCAGTTCGAGTTTATTATTTATTGTTTATGAATTTTGATGAGATTTATGATGAGTTTAATTATAAAAGATCTTCAGACTAGGTGAAGTTATCCACAACGATTCATCATAGATACATTATATAAAACATACAAAAATTTAAAGATATGAGATAGAAAAATGTTTGATAGGTGAAGGGGTTTTATGATGTAAAGACCATAAAATATGAATTTTGTCTTCAAGAAAAGATCCATAAGCAACTTAACAGAGATCAGAATATTTACTTAGGTCCTCAATTTCTAGCATAATGCTGGCATGTTTCTATCTGTGAACA
>NW_011889123.1:593773-613193 GCF_000151845.1 Pteropus vampyrus
ACCATTTGCAAGCTCAGTCAAAATAGTTTTCGCGATGCGTAGCTGCTTGAAATTCAGATTTAAATTGCCAATCATCCACACATTGAAATGAGAGCATTTAAATCCACAAAATTAAACAATACAATTTCAATACTATCCATTATGAACCATTTTATATTTAAAAGGACTCTCGTAAACAATCGATTTAACAGCTATTTCTACAGCATAGTTTGCACGGCCCTCAAGGCACACTCGTGTACTGATCCACGCACACTGCATCTAATAAATGAGTCTTGAAAACGAAAGGTGTCTTTACTAAATTATCTCCTAAATCAACCTAATGGTAATATTATGGGCAGCAGAATAAAAATAAAGTCCTCCCTTCAAAAAATAAATAATAAAAATAGTGCTGTTAAGTATACAGCAAAGGGCCCTAGAGAGGACCCAGGAGACTGGAGCTCTAGTTCTTGAGTAAGTTTTAATTACACACAGGAGGAAAGGAAAATCGCTTCCACTGCAAAACCTCACTGCTCTCACTTGTCGGATGAGGAAGACACACACACGAAGTGTCTCTAATTTCAAAGGCTCCCTAATTTTCAGTTTTTTAGGATTATGAATATAGAATTATTTGTTTAGCATTTAACTTCGTTTCAGGGACTGTTCTGAGCATTTGATAAATATTTACTGAACGCATTTCTCATGACACCGCTTTTTTATTCAGTTAGGTTTGTTTATCGAGATATAATTCACATATAATTCAATTTACCCATTTAAAATGTACAATTCCATGGTTTTTAGTATATTCATAGAATTGTGCATCTGTGACCACAATCCATTTTAAAACATTTTCATCACCCCCAGAAGAAACCCGTACACCTTGACCGTCTCCCACCCCTAATTCCCTCGTTCCTCCCAGCATCACGAAAGCACTAACCCACTTTGTTTCTGTAGATTATGCTAGACATTTCATACGAATGGAATCGAACAATATGTGGTCCTCTGTGACTGGCTTCCATCACGTAGAATAACATTTTTAAGGTCCATCCACATTGTGGAATGTTTCAGTACTTCAGTCCTTTTTATTGCTGAATAATATTTCATTATGTGGATTTCATTTTTTTTATTGCTGAATAATATTTCATTATGTGAATATAGCACATTTATGCATTCATCACTCGATTGACATTTAGGCTGTTTCCACTTTTTTCACTATAATGAATAATGCTCCTATGACTATTCTTGTACAAGCTTTGGAGTTAATATTTGTTTTTGTTTCTCTTGCATATGTAACTGAGTAGAATTGCTGGGTCCTATGGTAACTCTATCTTTAACCTCTGAGGAAGAGCCTAAATTTTTCCAAAGTGGCTGCACCATCGTGCATTTCTACAATCAGTGCATTAAGGTTCTGGTATCCCCACCACCTTGCCAACACTTGTTATATCTGTCTTTCTGATTACAGCCATCCTAACGGGTACGAGTTGGTATCTCATTTTGGTTTTCATTTGAATTTCCCTGAAGGCTAATAACAGTAAATATCTTTCGATGAGCTTATTGGCCAATAAAACACTTTCTTTAATGAAATGTCTGTTTAAATCCTTTGCCCATTAACAAAGAGGTTATTTGTCTTTCCTTTATTTAGTGGTCAGAGTTCATTATAAATTATAGCTAAAAGTATCTTATCAAATACATGATTTTCAATGACTTTCTTCTATTCTGTGGATGGTCTTTTCGTTTGTGACGGTGTCTTTTGAAGTACGAAGTTTTAAATTTTGAAGAAGTTCAGTTGAGATTTTTTTTTGTCGCCTATACTTTTGCTGTCATATTTAAGAAAATTTTGCCCAATCCAAGGATCAATTGAATTTTTAAATTTACCAATTACAGTTGAAATGCAATATTATATCAATTTCAGGTGTACAACATAGTCATCATACATTTATATAACATACAAAGCGATAAATCCAGTACCCATCTGACCCCAATAAATCCAGTACCCATCTGACACCATACACAGTTATTACAATATTGACTATGTTCCCTAGGCTATAGTTTACACCCCCATGACTATTTTGTAACTACTAACTTCTACCTCTTAATCCCTTACCCCTTTCACTCATCTCTCTGACACCACTACCATCTGGGAAACATCAAAACGTTCTCTGAATCTATGAACTTGTTTCTGTTTTATTTGTTCATTTATTTTGTTTTTTAGATTTCACATATAAATGAAATCATACGGTATTTGTCTTTCTCTTTCTGACTTATTTTACTCAGCATAATAACTCCTAAGTCCATCTATATTATGCAGATGGCAAGATTTCATTCTTTTTTATGGCAGTATTCCATTGTATATTCCATTGTATATTCCATTGCATACGTATTGAAGAAATATTGGTTCCTATCTTGAAATGAGTGGTAGTGTTCAGTAAACAAATCACTTCTTCTTTATCCATTCATCTATTGATGGACACCTCCATTGCTTCCATATCTTGCCTTTTGTAAATAATGCTACAATAAACATATGGATGCACGTGTCTTTTCTAATTGGTGTTTTGAGTTTCTTCGGATAAATACCCAGAATTGGGATTACTGGGTCCTTCTTTGTCTCTTGTTATAGCCTTTGTTTTAAAGTTTATTGTGTCTAATATAAGTATTGCTACTCCAGCTTTTTCGTTTGTTGCCATTTTCACAAAACATCTTTTTCCTTCCTTTTACTTTCAGTCTGTGTGTGTGTGTCTTTCGGTCTGAAGCGAGTCTCTTGCAGGCAGCATATGTATGAGTCTTATTGTTTTATCCATTCAGCATTTAATCTATTTATACTTACGGTATTTGTTGATAAATACGTAGTTATTGCCATTTCATTATTTGTCTCTTTTTTCTTCTTCTTGTTCTGAAAGAAATCTCTCCAACATTTCCTGTAATACTGGTTTGGTGTTGATAAATTACTTTAGCTTTTTCTTGTCTGGGAAGCTCTTTATCTGTCCTTCAATTCTAAATGATAGCTTCGTTGGATAAAGTGATCTTGGTTATGGATTCTTTCGTTCCCACTACTTCAGATACTTCCTGCCAATCCCTTCTGGCCTGCAAAATTTCTGTTGAGAAATCAGCTGCCAGCCTTATGGGAGCTTCCTTGTAGATAACTGATTGCTTTTCTCTTGCAACTTTTAAGGTTCTCTCTTTGTCTTTAACCTTTGGCATTTTAATTTGCTGTGTCTTGGTGTGGGCCTCTTTGGGTTCATCTTGTTTGGGACTCTCTGAGTTTCCTGGGGTTGTATGTCTACTTCCTTCACCAGCTTAGGGATGTTTTCAGTCATTATTTCTTGAAATAGATTCTCAATTTATTACTCCCTCTCTTTTCCTTCTGGTACTCCCTGATGTGAATGTTGGTTCACTTGATGTTGTCCTAGGGGGTCCCTTAATCTATCCTCATTTTCTTTTTTTTTTCTTTTTTTTCTTTTTGGTGTTCTGATTAGCTGTTTTATACTACCTTGTCTTCCCAATTGCCGAATTAATTCTCTGCTTCCTTTAATCTACTGTTCATTTCCACTAATATATCCTTCATTTAAGTTATTATTTTCTTCATTTCTGACGGATTCTTTTTTATGTTTTCTGTTTTCATTTTTATGTTTCCTATATCTTTGTTAAGTTCTCACTGAGATCATCGAGTTATCTTTATAACCAATGTTTTAAACTCTGTGTCTGGCAGATTGCTTGTCTCCATTTTGCTTAAGTCTTTTTCTGGAGCTTTGTTCTGGTCTTTCATCTGGGACATGTTTCCTGGTCTCCTCATTTTGGCTACCTCCCTGTTTTTGTTTTCTGGTACATGTATTAGGTAGGGCTGCTATATCTTTCGGTCTTGGTAGTAGGTGTCCTGTGGTACAGGGTCCATGATCACCTGAGCCAGGAGCTTCAGGTGTGTCCCTTATGTCGGTTGTGTGTGCTCTCCTGTTGTAGTTCAGCCTTGATTGCTCTTAGCACATCAATTGAGGGATTGACCCTCAGACTCTTTGGTTGCCACTCGTGCTGGGTTTGGAGGTGCCCAGGAGAGGCTAAGCTGCAAATTTAGGCCACCTGCCACTAGAGCTGGGCTTGTGGCTCCTTAGCAAGAGATACAGAACAAATCAACGCCAGATGCTGCTTGTTTGGAGATTGTGAAGCTTTGAGAGAATTTAGGAAAGTCTGCAGCATGAGCCAAAACAGGCCATTTGAATGGAAAAGCAACTGGAAGTGGTTTGAGTGAGCGTGCACGTTGGGAGGAGTGGAGTCTCAGGGAATCACCAGGGCGGGACAAGTGGTGTCAGCCAGGTTGATGGAGACTCAGATATGGTGGCCACCTACGTCTGCAGGCTGGGTCTGGGGAGGGCTCAGTAAAGGAACAGTGGATTTTGCCAGCATTTCTGTTTGGGAGAAAACCTTGCCCTGATGCCAGATAACTCAGTTCCTCCCTACCTGTCCCTGGTGGCTTTTGAGCTGTTGCCCCAGCACTAGAACTCAGAATGAGTGAGTCCGTCAGTGGTAAGTTCACATGCAGGCCCTTTAAGAGGAACACCTGCAATTCCAGCTGCCTTCCGTCTCACTCAGCCACCATCCCCACTGGTTTTCACAGCCAGAAATTGTGGTGACTTCTCTTCCTGGTACTGGAATCCTAAGCCGGGGAGCTTGGTGTGTGGCTAGGACCACTTGCTCCTCATTGGGGACTTATACAGCCAAGATATTGCTCCTGATTTTTAACCACCACAGCAGACCATTCTACGTCTCTGTTCCTTCTACCAGTCTCAATGTGGCTTCTTCTGTATGTTCCCAGTTGTAAGACTTTTGTTCGGCCAGACTTCAGGTGGTTCTCAATGATGGTTGTTCTGTAGTTTAGCTGTAATTTTGAGGTGATTATGGGAGGAAGTGAGCACAGTGTTTCTCTACTCCACCATCTTCACCAGAAACTCCAAAATTTTCAATTGAATTTTTAACTCTCACCTCAATATGAACTTGAAATAAACACCTTAAACACTGAACGTGTGCTTCGGATCTTTATATCATATTTATAGTTTACACAATAGCATGAAATCTCATTTAGATTTACTTTTATTGTTCATGTAGCAAAGATTTGTGATAATTTATGCAAATATAGATGTCTTATATGTATAACCATCAGTAACTTTTTTGTTTTAATAAATTTTCCCTTTATTTTAAAAGTTTTAGATTTACATAAATTTGCTAAAATAATACTGAAAGTCCCCATATATCTCACACCCAGTTTTCCCTATTATTGACAATTTACATTATTATAGTAATTTGTCACAATTCATGAACCAATGTTGATATGTTGTTATAACTAAAGTTTGTACATTATTCAGATTCCCTTAATTTTTATCTAATGTTCTTTTTCTGTTCTAGGATCCCACACAAGATACCATATTACAATCAGTTATCATGTCTCCTTAGGCAACTTTTGGCTGTTACAGTTTCTTGGGCTTTCCATGTTTTCGATGACCTTGATATTTCTGAGGAGTACTAGTCATGTATTTGGTAGAATGATCCTCAATTGGTATTTGTCTGATGGCTTCTCTCATGAATGCACTGAAGTTCTGAGTCTTTCAGGGATGATTGCAGAGGCAAAGTGCCATTTTCATCCATCACGACTATCGATATGACTCCATTGTGACACGACTATTGTGTTGACTGTTTTAGGTCTCTGGTCTTTTCATTTCACCATCATTTTTCTTTATCTACTAATAGTTTTCTGGGGGTTTGATTGTGATTGCATTGTGTCTAGAGATCAAGGGGGGAAGAAAAGACTTTTTAACCATACTGTGTATTTCAATTCATTTATTTAAATCTAATCTGATTTTTTAACAAATTGGTAGTCACAAAATAGTCATAGTACAGTACATAGTAAAGTACAGTAAAGTACAGCATAGAGAATATAGTCGATAATATCGTAATAACTAAGTGCCAGGTGGGAACTAGACTAATTGGGGGTGATACTTTGTAAATTATATAAATGTCTAACCACTATGGTGTTCAATTGAAACTAATATAAGATAATATTGAATGTCTACTCTAATTGAAAAATAAAAATAATTTTAAAAAATTAAAAAAGAAGTACAAACTTCCAGTTATAAAATGAGTCACAGGAAGTAAAATAGAGCATAGGGAATAGAGTCAATAATATCATAATAACTAATGTACAGTGATGGATGGTCACTAGACTTATTGTGGTGCTCACTTAGTAAGATACATAAATGCTGAATCACTATGTTGTACACCTGAAACTAACATAATATTGTGTCTCAAGTATAATTAAAAATAAATCTAATCTGAGTTTTTAAATCCATATTTTCTAATTTATGGCTTCCAATATATATTTCGTTATTGCTATTTTTTGTGCTTTTGTATATATATATGTGTGTATATATGTGTATATATGTATATATATTTTTAATTTAAAATTCTACTTATTTGTTGCTTCTATAAAGGAAAGCAATCGACTTTTGTATATTGATCTTATATCCTGGGACCTTGCTATTTTTTTCTTATTAAAATCAAGGGTGTTTTTTGTTTTGTTTTGTTTTGTCTTCTTAGGGATGGGTGCTGGGTAGATTCTTTGGTATTTCATACATCACAATCATGTCAGTAGGATGTTGAACAAGAATCCTAAGAGAGGACATCATTGCTTTATTTTTAATATTAAAGGGAAAGACTCTCACCATTAAATATGAGATTTACTGTAAGATTTTCATAGATATTCTTTATCAAGCTATGCACTTCCTTCTACTCCTAATATGCTAAGAGTTTTATGATGAATTGGTTTTAGATTTTGTTCCAATGATTTTTCTACATTGAGTTATATGCTAATATAATTGTTTTTCATTAGCCTGTGGATTACATTAGTGATCTTATAATGTTGAACCAATCCTAACTACTTGGAATAAATGTTAGTTACTCATAGTGTAAAATTATTCTTATGCATTATTGGATTTGGTTTAATAATATTTTGTGGAGGATTTTTATATCTATATTCATAAGAGTTATTGGTCTGTAGCTTTCTTTTTCTGTGATGTCTTTATTTATTTTGGTATTAAGGTAATGTGGCCTCATAGAATAAATTAGGAAGTATAACTTCTTTTTTTATTTTGTGAAAAATTGGTGTTATTTCTTCCTAAATGTTTGGTAAAATTTACCAGTGAAATCATACGACCCCGTTTTTTGCTTTTTGAGTTTATTAATTGTTGATTTAATTTAATAGATAATAGAACTGTTTATATTATCCATTTCTCTTTGGTTGTTTATAACTTTTTAAGAAATTGGTCCGTTTTATCTAAGTTACCACATGTGGGCATAGAATTCATATGTTTTTATTAGTTTTTTAATGTCCACAGGCTCAGTAGTGATTACCCCTCTTTCATTTCTGATTTTAATAATTTATGTCTTTTTTCTTTTCCCTGGTCAGCCTGGCTAGAGGGTTAACAATTTTATTGATTTTTTTCAAAAAATGAGGTTTCGATTTCCTTGACTTTATTGTTTTCCTGTTTTCAATTCATTGATTTTTGCTCTGTTTTTTACTTCTGCTTGCTCTAGGCTTGGTTTGGTTTTCTTTGTCTAGTTTCCTCAGATATAAGCTAAGTTATCAATTTTAGATTTAAATTATTTTAATACATATATTTGATGCTATGAATTTTCATTTAAGCACTGTTTTTGCTGTCTCAAAAATGTTAAGTTGTATTTTCATTTTCATTTAGTTCAATATATTTTTATTTTTCTCTTGAGACTTATTCTTTAATCCATGTGTAAGAAGTATATTGTTTAATCACCAATTACCTTGGAATTTTGCAACTATCTTTCTGTTATTGATTTCTAGGTCAATTTTATTATAGAGTAAGAAAATACTTTTTATGATTTCGATTTTTTTAAATCGGTTAAGGTGTGTTAATAGATAAGGTCCAGATGTCACCTTATCTATTTTGGTGATTGTTCCACGCAAGCTTGAGAGGATTATGTATTGTGCTCTTATTGGATGGAATATTCTACAAATGTTAATTAGATGAAGTTCATTGATATGCTTCTACCGATGAACCATATTGAAGTCTCCAACCATTATAGTGGAATTATCTATTTGTCCTTTCAGTTCTATGACTTTCCTCGTGTGTTCTGTCATTCTGTTGTTAGGCGTACATACATTTGGGATTGTTATTTCTTTTCCTAACACTGACCATTTTATCATCATGTCCCTCTTTAATGCTAATAATCTTTCTCATTCCGAAGTATGATTTGTCTAAAATTAATGTAGCCACTCCCACTTCCTTTCCGTTAATGATAGCATGGCAATCTTTTTCTGTCCTTTTATTCTTAACCTGAGTCTTTATATTTAAAGGGTTTTTTTCTTCTTCTTTTCGGTAGAAATCATATAGTTAGGTCTTGTTTTTCTATCTACTCTAATGACCTTGGTCTTTTAATTTCTGTATTTATATCATTCATATTTGAATATTGATATTGTTGGTCTTTGATTTTGTTGGATTAATATCTATCATGTTTCTAACTGTTTTCTATTCATTGATTTTTTTCTTTTTTGTTCTTGTCTCTAGTTTCTCTCCCTTCTCTGGGCTTTATCGAGTACTTCTCAGTATATCAGTTACAGTTTAAAATAACCTACAGATTGGGATGACCGTAAGTGGACTGACGTAAGGCCACCTTCAGACAACGCCAGACTGCTTCCGGTGAAGAGACGATATCATAACCGAAAGTGGCCATGACTCTTTCACATCTTTTATGACATGGCTGTGCTTCACATCACTTATCCGTTTGTGGTAATCACGCAATATGTTGTCGCTCCAAATACTTTCAATAAAACTATATCTTTTAGATATGTTAAGGATAAGAAAAATAAAGTATTGTATTTTATCTCCCCTTATTCCCTTCTGTTGTACTTCCTTCCTTTATGTAGATCCGAGTCTCTTACCTACATCATTTCTGTTGCTCTTGAAGAACTTTTAACATTTATTGAAGGTCTTCTGGTGATGAATTCCCTCAACTTATGTATGTCTGAAAAAAATCTTGATTTCTCTTTCAATTTTTAAGAACGATTTCCCTGGATGTAGAATTTTAGGTTGACGTATTTTTGTTTTCTTTTAACGCATTATGTAGTTTATCTCACTCGCTTTCCGTTTGTATCATTTCTGACAAGATGTCTGAATAACTTCTTATTTTTTCCCTCTGTGGTTCAGACTTCCCTCTCCCCAGACTCTTTTAAAGATTCTTTTTCCTCTTCTGCTTTTCCAATCGCATCAGTGTTACACCTTTTGAAATTGTCCGACAGTTCTTGAAGTTTCTGTTCTGGGAGTTTTCCTGTTCTTTTTTCTCTTTGCATTCCTAGTTGGGATATGTCTATTGACCTATCTTGCGATCTCCTGTTAAATCTACTGACGAGACTGTGGAAAGCATCCTTCATTTCTGTTGCTATGTTTCTTATCTCTGCCATTTCCTTTCACACCGTCTTAGAGTTTCCAGCTTTCCACTGAGTCACCCATCTGTTCTTGCATGTTGTAAGCTTCGTGAATGTTCCCCAGTGTTTTGTGACCTGCTGCTCTCTGTTTCGTCCCACCTCCAGCATTCCCAGTCTCTTTCACTGAAGCCCCTTTCTCTCGTCGACTACCGTAATTTTTTCCTTCCTTAAGTGCTACAGAGAGGCTAAGCTGGGCAAGAGTGGATGACGCCCAGCATCTCTTGCCCTGGGTGGCGGGGGAGGGCGGCCTTCCTTAAGATGGCTCCGGGTGTGTTTCCCGCCCCGCAGAGCCATGAGGTGAACTTCCTTGGATCTTCACCTTGAGAACCTGGTGTGTCGTCTGAAGGTAAAAGCCGTGAAACCCTGGCCCGCAAGCCTGTGGCCTCAGGAGTCTCTCACTTTCACGCTGGTTCATACCCAGTTCCAACATATCAAAATCTCCCTTTTCATGCTTCTGCCGGTTTATGGTTCCAGCAGCTTCTGCTCCTGGTTAGCGGAACTCAACTTTGCCTCTTGGCACCCCTGTCTCTCCAGATTTGGGGTGGCTGCTTGCCCTGCAACCTCATTTCTTTGATAGGCCCATGGAAAGTAATTGTCCAGTTCTTGTGTGTGTGTGTGTGTGTGTGTGTGTGTGCGCGCGCGCGCACACACACATCCATATTTATTTTTATATTTTTTACTTAGCTTGGAAAATGTTATATATCTATATCCGTATACCTATATTTATATGTACAAATATAAATCTGTATCTATCTCTCTCTGTTTATTTGCTATTTAGCGAAATAAGGACTATGTTGTGACAAAGAAGTCAAGCAAAATAGTCAGCAAGAGGGAGAAAAATTCAAGCCCCATGGCCACATCGGGGCAAAGCCTCACCCGCTGGGTCACTCTTCCATCTTGTAAATTGCATTATTTTCTCGCTGTTACAAATAGCATTGTCCAAGTGAGAGCTGACATCTGATATAATCTTATGTAAGAAGTCTCAGCTGTGTTTACTTACTAGGAAAGCAAAATCATTCTCGAGGCAATTTCTTACATTCTTAGTATGGAAACAAAAGACAGAAGTGACCACGCAAAATAAAAGTAACTTAAATCTCATAACTGTGTGAGGAATATACGTATCGTTCTTAAAAAATCCATTTTGCATTCGAAAAACAATAGAACCCTTCTAATTGATCACATATGTTGCAAAATATTTTCTATATTACCAGAAATTGTCTGAACTGACCTGTGTACAGCTTTTCAGTGTTTTTGTGGAAACAATCATGGGAGATAGGCAAGGCTTCATCCTTTCCATTTTAGATGAAACTGGTGTTTAGAGAAATTCAGCGACTAGCCCCAGACCCTGTGAGAGTCAGCCCAAAGCCCCTGGGTCCGCCCTCAGAGCTTGCAGGGTGGGAAGCCTTCGGGGAAGCCGATGGGGAACTCAGGCCATGGAAGTGCCATGGGCTTTTTATCCAGCCTCCACCACCCAATTCCGATGTCACACTTCCCAAGTAATTTACGACCTTATCAGTTTCACTTATCAGTTTCTGCTGTACAGAGACGAGGTGAAGTGCTTGAGCTGGCCCAGGCTCGGACTTTTATTTTACAAAGTTGACTTTGATTTTGAGGCAGGTTACAGAACATGTAGGGCAAATGTCCTGTCGTCAGGAAGACCTAGTCATAGTTACTAAACAGATGTAAAATTTAGAAGATGAACTAGTTATTTATTCTCCTCAGTCTCAGCTTCCTCTATTTTAAAATGTGGATAACATACTACATGTGACAGGAGCTGTTTCAAGAATTGAGATTCTAAGAGGTAAAGTGATTAGTAGGGTGCAGATGTATAGTTAACGCTCCATACGTCAATTATTTCTATTATTTTATTATTAGTATGATCTTATCCGACCCCCCCCCCCACACACACACTTCTAGGTTTGCTTTTCTTAGTGTTTTAACCTATTCTTGACCTTTATGGGAATAAATGAAGACCAACCAAATGAGGAAAGCAAAGGCGATGTATACAGAACTTGCTACACAGCAAGTGCATCAGGCCCCGTCACTTGTGTTTTGGCACAGACTCAAAGGCAGGCAGAGCAGTGGGAGCACTTTACAGTGGGGAAGGAGGGAGCAACCTGGCGTGCCCTGACCGTGGGCCGTGGCCCTGGGGCAGCCGTAGGCAGGCTGACTAGAAGCGGGGCACCCTGTAGTTAGGGGAGCATATTTGTCTTTGTCTGGCTGGTCTTAGGATGGGAGAGAAAACACAGATTAATGAAGCTGTCAATTATTAATCGAGTCCTGGTCACTTTGGGCCAATTTTACAGAAATTATTGTTTGGCTCCCTGGATTGTCACTAGGAACAGCAGCCGACTTCCTAGGAGTCTGACTCACAGCAGGCTGGCTTTCCGGGCCGGCTGAGGAGGAGGAGCTGAGGAGGAGGAGTTGGTGTACTGGGCTGAAGGCCGACGGTTGTGGGTCAGAGTACTATTTTTACTTATGGTCTGGCCATTGTTCGTTTATATATTTAGTCATTGCCTTTCTCTCATAGTGATGCATCTAAGACACGAATCAGAGAGAGTGACTTCTCTGGGTCAGCCCCTTCAGTGTCCCACGTCTCCAGGATGGACTCGTGGTCCTACTCCTCCTGCGTCTTCAGCTTTGTCTACGACCACTCCCTCAAGGACATTGTGCCATCTGTCGGCCCTGCTCATCGTCATCTCTATGCAGAGCACCCCCCATGCCTCCCTCCCATCAGCCTCTGCTCAGCGTTTCCTCCCAGAGCCTTCCCTGAGAGCCATCAGCTCCTCACCTGAGCTCTGGGACACCTGAGCAAGTACGGGTCCCGGCACTTCCTGCATGGCGCTGTCATTTTATCTTCATATTTGTCTCTCTCCTCTTCCAGACAGTGAGCTTCTCGAAGGAAGAGCGTCCTTCCACCCCATTGCACCGCTCCTGGAAAAGCTCCTGGCACACATCCAATGCCCTGCATTGAATATGAGCAGGGATTCAGAGCAAAATTTTCATCTTCTGACTTCTGAGTTTTTCCCCATATATCATGTTTTATGAAAATGTGACATTAAAAATGCTAGAAAATAAATTCAAGTGGTGGAGTGGAACCAAATATGATTAAGGCATTTTCAATGTGTCCTTTGTGATATTTCAGAAAATGTCTGTATTCCGAGGTTCAGCATTAAGCGAGCGGTCCACAAACCAATTGGAATGCAAAAACTGCTCTTTGCCTGGCAAGCAAAATAGAATAAAGAGGCTCTTTCTGAAACATTTGTTTGTGTCTTGAAATTTAATACCTACTGTTTTTCTGACTAAGACACCAGTAATGACAACCTTGACACACTGATCAAAGAGCTAACCTTAGGCAAAGAGAGAAAGCAAATCTTCTCAAAGAGAAACGCAGTCAAAAGCCCCCTGGAAGAGATGGCGCACAACTTTTGACGCAGGTCCTTTCTGTTGCCCTGGAGGCCAGTGCCTGTCCTGCTGTTAGGATTCTTCTGGGTGACTGACCGGGAGCAGATTTGCCAGACCTGTGTCTCTGGCGAGGGGCTCCTGTTTTTTTCTCCCTGACTCTAGGCCACGTTCTCTCCTAGATGGAATGACACTTGTTCCTCAGCCAGTCTGCCCATCTGTTCGTCCATCCGATCCAACAGCCACAGTTTCATGCACACTTCTGACCACACTATTCACCCGCTCGAACTTCCGTTCCGCATGGCCCAAGCTGTAGGCTTCTGCCCAAGATCGTCTGTCTGGTGTCCACAATTTACCTTTCATTTCTAGGTCACCATTTAGCCTTTGACTGACACTCCAGATAAATTAATCCATGTACTTTTTTTATAATACAGCTTGCCCTGTCTTGCTTCCATATAATTCCTCGACTTGAAAATTTCTACTTGTCTACGCTGATTTTGCTAGTCCCTTTATCTTAGAGTTTCCCACACTTGCCTTCAGGGTACAGGAAAGAGCTAATTAAAAATACAGATTCATTGTCTTGGAGTCAGCGTCAGCCTTCCTATAAAAAGTGCCTACAAGAGACATTCTCTTAAACGCTTTTGGGGAGACTTCGGGTGCCTAAAATATCTATCTTAATGTGGCATCAACATATTATGGACACTGTACTTAGATTGAACGATACAGATTAAAAAAAATAGCAGACTTTCTGATGGCATTTTATTCAGACAGTATAATAAGAACATCAGTGTTTCACATAAAATCCTATTATTATTTTTATTTATATTTGGTGGGCTTTAAGCAGATTGAGAATAGCATCAAAATCTATAGAAGTAGAATTTTGGGTGTCTCCAGAAGCTGCGTTTTGAAGAGGCAGTCAAAGTAATTACTCTTTAGGCTAAATTTTAACAGCCATGTGGGAAATAATCCAACACTTTTTTATAAACTTCTACGGTTGGTGAAACTTTATAGTCGGGTAATTATTTCATTCAAAGGATTGACAGCACCACAGAAGGTCATGTCTTAGATTCCTTGAATCTCCACAGAGCCCAGCAAGAACGCCTTCAGATCAGAAAGAAGATGTAAAGTGGTAAATACTTCGTCTGCAGAAATTTGAGGGAACGCATTGTTTGATATTGCTATAGAGCAACAATTTGGAGAAAATAGTAAGATATTTTAATGCCATGCCATTTCATTTAGAAGATACGTTGCTGGCAAAAGCCGCATCTGCCCATCGTTTGCAGACATAACATTGGACATGAAGAATAAAGTCAGGTATCGGTAGACATGCTCGACTCGCCACCTAGCAGACATGCCCTGGGAGGATCCGCCCTGGAAGACGGTGCATGTTAATTTCTGAACATTCATTCATTTCGAGTAACTGACCTCTGCCCAGTGGATGTATCGATGGTAGCACAGGACTAGGCTCAGGCGAAGCGGGAAGGCAGGTGTCATCCTGGTACAGGAAAGAGGCCCAAAGAAAGAATCAGTGATACCAGAAGAAATAAAAGGAAGACAGAGGCGGATTCAAAGTCAAAGGCCTCCCTGCGTCAGGAACTGGCCAGTTGGAGATAAAACCAGGCTGAAATGCACTGGAGACTGACGTTAACTGTAATCAAAGCTCTCGCTTCCTTAACGGAGGGACTTTTTTTAAGAATAGGCACCCTTGTTTAAATAATTTACAGACAACCTCGATTGATCACTGTTCCTCGAATCTGTAGAAAGCGAAGGTGGAGTTACAAAGTCTTGGTCAGAGAAGGGACGCGGACTGCAGTGTGTCCGCGACAGTCGCTTGTCCTCGGCTGTCTTTGATTTGAAGCCTCGTTACTTCTTCTCCGTCATTAGGTAGCAAATGTCTTTCACCCAAATTGAATGAATCAGTCATATAATTAATTCTTACACACTATTTCTATCAGTGAGGGAAATCGAGGGAAGGGAGAGGGTGACAGATGTTGAGATGCATAACTGGTAATGTAACAATTAGGCCAATCAAATTTGACAAATTGGATAAAAAGCTAACAGATCCAGGGATGTGTTTTGTGCTTTTTTCCCCTACGGGTGTAATGCACAGGAAGAAGAATCCTGCCCATAAGTAAACCTCGCGCTTAGTCCATCACTGTTTCATCCTGTCCTGACCGTCAAGCGGCCTCATTAGGACGTCACACTTCAGGAATCTGAGCAAAGGAGCAGATCATTTGTTCGCCCGGCGCGGGCTGACAGGTGGCCCTGTGTGGCCGCAGCACGGTGCCCACTCCACGCATGTCATCGTGCGCCCACACGTGGGCTATTAGCACCGTTAAGGACTTGAAATTTGGTCAATCCCTAGGTATATGGTGGTTCAAACAAGAAAAGAGCATAGGAACCTAAGTTTAAAGTGAAAGATGTAGACAGCATGAATCCAATATTTTCTTCTTTTCACCGAGTGTATAGGGCAAGCATTGCAGGTCGCGACTCTCGTGCCTCCGGGTGGCCACCCCCCGCCGCCCCCACACGTGGCAGGTGTGGCTGCTGACCACGGCGCGGCGCCCTCTTCACCAAGGCTAAAATCGCTTTGCAAATCTCCACTCTGTTCACCAGCTGCCCAGAAAGTCGGCCAAACTTACTTTCCATTTTGAGTTCCTGACAGTTTTCTCTTACGTTACACAGATATATTAAAAATTATTCGAGTTCTATATTTCTGTATTTTCCATCATTTCTTGTCTCCATCAGTACATTGGGTATTAGATACAGTGAGTGAATAACTGTAGAAGTTAAGGACAGATGAGGACGAACCCCACAGAATTTAGGATTATTCCAGAGAAGGGCTGGCCCCCTCCGAGCTGCCTTTGCTGAAGGCGGTCTCGGCTTCCCAGCGTCCTCCTCCAGCGACATCCGCGGGAGCTGGAGGGACACGCAGCAGTGCGTGATCGCGAGGTTGCGCTGGAGCCCTTTGCACGCTCAGAACTGCCGCACCTGAGTAATTCGGGCTAAATTGGAACCAGAAAATGGTTCTTTCTTCCTCTGACCTCTCGTTTGTGCCACTAGCCAACACGATACCGAACCGTCAAAAAAAAAAAAAAAAAAGCACTCACCCCAATTCACATTCTGGCGTCATGGTGTTTTCTGCCACTCTCCATTTTCATCTCGAGCCTTTTAAGTCGGCCAGTATGAACCCTGGGCACCCAGCTAGCTGGTGCGGACAGCAGTGACATCTCATGGGTCCTGCCTCATCCATGGCTGATATTCCGAACCATTTTCCCCTGTCAAGCTTCGAACTCTTTTTGTACCTGCTCTGCTCGCCCTGTCTGCTGACCCTGTGTCTCGTCTCTTGTCTGCTGCATGAGATGCTGATTCTCTGGCACCGACCGCAGCTCCCCTCCCGGCTGGCAACTTCCCGGCTCCCTCATTCGCTCGCCTTTCACTTCTGTCCTAAGGGCCGCAGCTCGATCCTATTGGCCTCTCTTTTGCCCAGCCAGCATTTCCCCGAAATTTGCCATTTATCTCACGGCGGAATAAATAGATATTTTTGTTTTTTTTTCTTAACCTACAGAGTTTTTCTTTTCTTCCCTTCCCAGGCCCTCACTCCTGCCTCTGTGGTGCCCTCGCCCGTCAAAGTGACAATCCCAAACTGCTTTTTGAGAAAAATTCTATGGACTTTTTAAAATTAAAGTTTGTGTTCTATTCGGCTTTCCTTAGTGCTTAGTTTTTACCATTTTCTGTTCCAGGATCTCATTGAGGGTGCCACACTTAATTGTCATGTGACTTTAGGCTCCTCTTGGCTGTGACAGGTTCTCTGTTTTCTTGTTCTTGGTGACCTGGACAGATCTGGGGGTTGTAGTCAAGCATGTGTGCATCGTCCTTCAGTAGGGATTTCCCTGTTGCTTTTCTCGTGATTAGACGAGGTTCTCCGTGAGGAAGAGGAAGACACAGACGCACCGTGTCCTTCACATGGAATCACAGCGCCGTCCACGCGACGCTGGACCGCCCGGCCAGCGAGGTGTCGTCAGGCGTCTTCTCTGTAACGAGGCTCTTTTCCCCACTTCCATCCCGTCCTCCAGGAAGGAGCCACCGCTCATCTCACAGTGAGGCTTGGGGCATCGCTCTACCTCCCTGGGGCGGGCGTCGTCACACATTTGGAATTCTACAAGGGACATTTGTCTCTCCTGCGTTTATTTATTTATTCAGTCATTTTAAAATATCAGTACGAATTTGTGGATATTTATTTTACACATTGGGTTATAATCCATTATAATAATTATAATACAATTCGAATGATTTTGTTCTAGATTTGTTTTATAACAAAAGGTAACTTTTCTCTGATGGGCATTTCATTTCACATTTTCTCTAAATATCCAGGGAGGGTAAACCAGGTCAGCAGCAGAAATGTTCGGGTTTGAAGTTTTGGCCTAAGTCGCACATGAAGCCTGCTTCGCAAAGTCACAGCACGTTTCAGTACCGGTCACTTGGGCCGTGCAACCAGAAAGTCGTACTTCAGATAGTCCTGCTATTGTGTAAGGTCTTAGGATTCGGGCATTTTTGTTACACTGGGGCGGGGGGAAACTTCTTTGGACTTTTTATGTATTTTAGTATCCTATGAAGTCTCTCTTATCCACTTATTTAAATGTCATCCCGTGGCTCCGGAAAAGTTAGAGCATGGAACGAAGCAAATGTTCTCTTTTTTAACTTGTCCCAAAGAAAGAGAATGAACACAACCAACATACACATTATGATGAGTTGCCTAATGTTACACAATCAGACTCATTGTCTGATTACACATTGTCTCAGTGCTCATAGTAATAAACACATCCCATTACAAACCGCACCCATTCAGTTAGGTTACGCCTGCTGATGCGGCAGACGCTAAATATTTAGTGAAATAATTAATTAAGTGAAATAATTAATTAATTAATGATATTTAGAATGGGTTCTTTATCCTAAAACGTTTTATTGATCAATTAAAATGTGTGACCCATGCTCATCTCAGTTCTGTATGTTACATTTCTGAGTTCCCGTCACCATTTTATCAACCACTCTAGTCTCTCCAGGTGGCACCTAACAATTGTTATTTTTCACAAGACTGCAGCTTTGTACAAAAGTATATTCAGCAAAAATTCTATAAGGCGATATACTAGAATGGCTGTCTGTTTTCTAAAGATTGTGACTACAGATGGAGATGAATGCTCTGTGAACATTCCCTGATTTGTTAATGGTTAAACATGCTCTATTTTCTTAATGCAAATGCTTCTACTGCTGATACATTTGGTCAGTTAGTGAGATAAATTTTTATTTTTATAAGAGTTTATTTGAGCCAAACTGATGACATGCCAGGAAGAAAGATCTCAAATGTTCCAGTGACATAAATTTTGTTCCATATTTGGTCCCATTGCAATGGAAGCTAAAAATATTCTACTAAGGAACTTCAGATAAGTAACAAAAATGCATTTTAATCATTAACAAGACTTCATTCCCAATATACTGGGCTGATTGAAAATAAGGAATACAGGATAATATATCTTAGTGTTTGGTAATCTAGAGGAATCTATGGCCGGAAATAGATAAAAAAATATGGGGGTCGTTTTGAGTAAGGGGAAAGTGAACACCCATAAAACAACCAGGAGCATGATATCAGCCTGAAGACTGAAAATTCTGGCGGTTATCCTCACCAAGCTTGTAGAATTCTACAGAAGTCTATGAATTGTGGCATCAGCGCCAGGTCAGTGGAGTTTTAGATGCTTTTTGGTTTCATCTCTGGGTTCTGCCAAGGGGAGGGGAGTTTACAGTCCTGAGCCCTCCGGAGAGTCTCGGCGTCTATGAGCAGCCTTGGATTTGGGATATTTTCAGGAAAGCTAGGAAAGGAAATACTGCCTCAAGCCAACATGTCCACGAAGTAATTACTTAAAAGCAAAGGGAAAAGTCCGCACATCACGGCGCTGGCTACACCGTCTCCCCTACTTTACACGTCGGAGGGAAGGAAACACCTTTATCTTCGTTTCTCTCAAAGGGCGAGCTTACAGTTTTGGACATAATGAACCCACAAATAATTTTCTACTTGTTAAAATAAAGAACCAAAAGGTTAATTTGCCATAGAAGAGGCATTCGAGTACGCGCGTTTGACAACGACATAATCTCACTCTAGTCTAGACGGCTCGTCGCTTCCCGGCGGCTGCGGGCTGGGCAAGCGCAGTGTCCGCCCCTCGCAGGACCGCGCGGCCTTGACCTCTGTGCATAGCCCGGTGACCCCGGCGGAGTCGTGCTGTCATATGACCCTGACACAGTGTCCTCTCCTGACTTTTGTCCCGTTGCCCTCGCTCAGTTCCCCAAGGTGGCTGTTTCTGTATTAAGGTTTTATCTCTCCCCCCACCACATGTTTAGTCTCCTATAGCCAGACACCAATAAACTTGCTCTTTATTCTTAGAACTGATGGCAATTCAGAACCTCATTTGCTGCGGGCTTGGTCCTGCCACTTCGGGTTCAAGGGAGCGAGGGGAAAAGCAGGCGAGAGTCGTCATGATCCTTACATGGGCTGGG
>NW_011889123.1:614813-619099 GCF_000151845.1 Pteropus vampyrus
ATCTACACCAAAGGATGAACTGAGCCAGAAATAGTAAACTGTGTCATATTCACAGCACAGAACCCCATTCAGCGATATGAATAACAAAGCACTGACGTACACAATGATGTAACAAAAGATTCCCTGAACGATACATAATCATACGGTTTGATTCCATTTATACAAAGATCTAGAGCAGGCAAAACTAATCTGTGGTGAAAAATATCAGAACAGTCTTTCTGGAATTACAGGCACAAGGTTGATGGGAAAGGAACAGAAGGGTACTTGTTGAGGTCCTGGTCATGTTCTACATCTTGCTAGAGGTTTGCGTTTCAGAGGTGTACACGTTTTTTCAAAATTCGGTGAATGTACACATCACATGTGTTCATCTCATTTAATTTACATCATTCATTTCCTTTACATCTAAAGGAAAAAGCTGTAAACAAATATTGAGCACTAGTTAAATGTCTGCTGGTTATCCTTGGGGAGCTTATTGGCTATCTGCAATTTACTTTAAAATGTATCAAGAAAGAGAAAGATTGGTAGATTATAGAGGGGTAAATAGTTGAATGTATAGGTACTTGATAAAATATGTATAATAACATGTTAAAGCAGAAACTAAATATAAGGCATATAGGTATTTAAGCTAAAATTATTTATTTTGCCATACAATTGACATTGTTCATAATAAAACTGTGAAAAAGAACCAGTACGAAGGGAAGAATGTTATAACGAAAAGTGCATCTTTAAGAAGTTAATTTTGAAAAATGCCTTTATGACACAAAGGGAAAGAATTATAAACTAATGGATACATAAAATCAACTTCATTAAATTCAACAACTTTTTTAAATCAAATGAGCCAAAAAAAAAAAAAAAAAACGAACACTTGAGCGCGAGGTATTTGCAACACATATAATTGATCAAGAACTGGTTTCCAAACCATACAAAAAACTCTTATTAATCAATTTTTTAAAAAAGATCAGACGCTCTACTGCCATGTCACCCTGAACAAGCCCGATCCCGACTGATCTTGGAAGCTAAGCAGGGTCAGGCGTGGTTAGTACTTGGATGGGAGACCACCTAGGAAGACCAGGTGCTGTAGGCATAAAAAATAAAAAATAAAGGATTGTAAGCTGACAAGGTCCTTATAATCTGTTAGGTCAACCAAGGGTTGCCTCGCCTAAAAAAAAAAAAAAAAAAGAATGCATCATAATATTCCTAATACAATACCATTATCTGATATGTAACTCTGAACAAATATCATTTAAATTATTAAATTTAAAAAAAAAGAAAAAGAATCAGACAACACAACACAAAAATTGAGCAAAACAATTGAATAAGCATTTCACTGAAAGGCAATCAAAATAGTTGTCAACTTATGACTAATAAATATAAATTAAAATTACAAGATATCATAAATATCTCACCCTGTCATGTAAAATTACAAGGTCTAAAGCACACTATGCTGTCAAAGACGTGGCCCAACGAAACTATCCAGCATTGTTGGTAGCACCTGTCACTTGGGAGAATATTTGGCATTACCTGAAAAGTCAACTGCAGGCACCTCCCACGCATAATCCCCACCCCTACTCGTATACCCTACAGAAAATCCCAAATACAGGCAATCAGCTACATATGTAATAAATTTCCTATCAGCCTTGTACACTATAGCCCTTTCTCTAAAAACTCCACCAACCAAACAACCAACCAACCTGGACACAAAAATGGTACTTTTCTTGAATTAAAGTTTACCCTCTGACTTCCTGTAATCTCTCTAGTGACTTTTAGAACGACTCCCCCGCCCCGACCTTACTGCATTGGGTGCTGGGTACTGAGAAGCAGAAGATGGTAACACAGGAAGGGCGCCCCAAGGGCAAGCGCGCTGCCCTTTCAGTTGATGATTTGCCTCAAAGACAAAATTTGGCTCTAAGCCCCGATGAGTCCCTCCTTGTAGCATAAGCCAATGAGTCCGTTTCACACGCGTTTCTGTGTGAGCCGCTGAATCAGCCTCTTCCCACCAGAAGATTCTCTGCCACATTCAATTCATAGTCATTAAACATATGAGGATGTGGTAGATACTGGGGGTACAGAATCAAATAGAAATAATCAAATAACAATAATCATTATTTAAAAAACCCAGCTAATTCTTACTAAGTACTTACTAGAAGTGAGAGTATTTTAAATGCTTTATGAGTATGACTTTTTTTGATCCTAGTGATTCTATAAAGTAAGGTTCATTATTTTTCTTATTTTACAGTTTAGAAAACTGAATCACAGACAAGTCAAGTCACTTGTTTGAAGTCACAGAACATGTAAGTATCAGAGCTGGATTTCAAATTCGGATGTTTGCCTCCACACTTCCCCTCCAATCGGCCATGCTATTAGGTAAGAAATGAGTTCTTAAGTTTCTGTCTACTTTTTCTGTCTGCATTAGTGTTGTTTTCAATATAACCTAGGGCATTAACAGACAGTCACTCCAAGTCTTCATCGACGCTGCACATAAAGTGTATCTTTAAAATCAGTAGTTACCAGAGTGATCTGATAGTGCGTGTGGCAGAATTAATAATGAGGAGGAGTTTTGAATGGAGGTGACTAAAACCAAATCCTAGATGACTTTACTGCCAAATGATAGATGGCTCCATAATCCTACAGATACTTAAAAAATTAACCTTCAATTATATGAAGAGGATTTAAGTGTCAGGTTGAATAATTCAGCTCCCGCCACTCCAAAGAGCAACTGAGGTCACGGGAAGGTTTTGTTCTTTCGCTTTTAGTCATCTCTTTTATTTTTCACCAGCAAAAACGAATTTTCTTTCCCCAGCATCATGTTGAGAGTAGCCTAAGTGTTAATGAACGGTTTGTTTTTTCGGTTACCGTTTTTGTAACAGACTTGGCTCCTGGCGCTGTGCTCCCTGGTACCCGCGGAGACGGTGCTGCTTCCACACTCACGCGTGAGCACACGCCTGTGCACACTCCTCCAGGAGGGGGCGCTGAGGAGACGGCGAGGTGGAGGGCCGAGCTCTGCGTGCCGGAGGCCTTCGTGCGTGGTGTCTCCACGAAGTGCTGGAAGCGCGTGAACTTCCATTAAAACTAAAGTCAGCCCCCCACAGAGGTCCAAAGTGAGATCCCTCCCCAGCTTCGTGGTTCCAGGTCCACTGGGGCCTGAAAAGGAATTTGCCGTGGAACGCAGAGGAGGGGAAAAAAGCTCTCACTCACCTACTAATGTAAAAGTCAGGAGAACTAAGTGCCTCTCCTGAAATATACGCCTCACAAAAGAAGCCTCGTTGGCTTGTCGTCAATAAACAGACACGAGACATAATCGGCGAGGGCGAGATGACCCAGAATGAAGAGACAGACAAAAACGCTAACAATGAAACAGCGAGAAAGAGCTCATTCACTGAGCACCTGCTCGGCTGATGTGTGCGACTTGTAATCCTTATCTGCGTTTTTACAAATAAAGACACTGGAATTAAGCTTAATGCCCAGGATGCAACACTGCCCAGTGCTCGGTCCACGATTGAACTCAGGTTTCTCTATGTCCCAGTGAATTACACCCACTTTTTAGTGATGTGATCCTTGACCTCACAGAGGCCTTCAGGGACCCCTGCGATCTGCTGTGCTTTTCTCATGCGCCCTCCTCCCTCTTCCCTGGTTGGCTGTCCCTGACTAGCTATGTGACTTCAGGCCAGTCACTTAACCTACTCTTCTAGAAACTGATAATAGTAACTCTCACCCTCAAGAGTGTTAAGAGAGCATTAAATTATCCAAATACGGCCCTCTGAGTAGTGCCTGAGGCGGAGCCAGAGCTACGGGCGTTGGTGAGCGGGATTTTATTTCACCAAGAAAAGAGTCAAAGATCACTTCCTAGGCCCCGCCATCCGACCACATCGTGTCTTCTGCAAGTCCTCCTGTCACTGCGGCCAAGGCCTTTGCTGCTGTCCAGGGCCGGTCTGGGCGCTTTTCGGCCGCCACGCGCCCCTGCTCGGGGTCCCCGCTTTCGCTCTCGGGGTCCCCACTTCCGCTCCCCGGCTCCCCTTTCTGCAACCATCACGCACTTTCCCTGCCGGATCCCCGCTATGAACACGAAAACGCAGTGCGATACCTTCTAACAAAGGAACAAAGTGCCACAGTCCCTCGGCCTCTGTCCCCTTCATGTGCCCGCATCCCTAAAACAAAATTCATGAAACGGTTATAGGGTAATGGTGTTTATTTCCTCAACTCTTCTCCTTTCTTGACAGCACTCCAGTTGATTGTCCTCATCTCTCTCTCTGCCAACCTGGCCTTTTCACGGTCACCACAGCGCCCAC
>NW_011889123.1:619149-624186 GCF_000151845.1 Pteropus vampyrus
CTCCATAATCCTACAGATACTTAAAAAATTAACCTTCAATTATATGAAGAGGATTTAAGTGTCAGGTTGAATAATTCAGCTCCCGCCACTCCAAAGAGCAACTGAGGTCATGGGAAGGTTTTGTTCTTTCGCTTTTAGTCATCTTTTATTTTTCACCAGCAAAAACGAATTTTCTTTCCCCAGCATCATGTTGAGAGTAGCCAAAGTGTTAATGAACGGTTTGTTTTTTCGGTTACCGTTTTTGTAACAGACTTGGCTCCTGGCGCTGTGCTCCCTGGTACCCTCGGAGTCGGTGCTGCTTCCACACTCACGCGTGAGCACACGCCTGTGCACACTCCTCCAGGAGGGGGCGCTGAGGAGACGGCGAGGTGGAGAGCCGAGCTCTGCGTGCCAGAGGCCTTCGTGCGTGGTGTCTCCACGAAGTGCTGGAAGCGCGTGAACTTCCATTAAAACTAAAGTCAGCCCCCCACGGAGGTCCAAAGTGAGATCCCTCCCCAGCTTCGTGGTTCCAGGTCCACTGGGGCCTGAAAATGAATTTGCCGTGAACGCAGAGGAGGGGAAAAAAGCTCTCACTCACCTACTAATGTAAAAGTCAGGAGAACTAAGTGCCTCTCCTGAAATATACGCCTCACGAACGAAGCCTCGTTGGCTTGTCGTCAATAAACAGACACGAGACATAATCGGCGAGGGCGAGATGACCCAGAATGAAAAGACAGACAAAAACGCTAACAATGAAACAGCGGGAAAGAGCTCATTCACTGAGCACCTGCTCGGCTGATGTGTGCGACTTGTAATCCTTATCTGCGTTTTTACAAATAAAGACACTGGAATTAAGCTTAATGTCCAGGATGCAACACTGCCCAGTGCTCGGTCCACGATTGAACTCAGGTTTCTCTATGTCCCAGTGAATTACACCCACTTTTTAGTGATGTGATCCTTGACCTCACAGAGGCCTTCAGGGACCCCTGCGATCTGCTGTGCTTTTCTCATGCGCCCTCCTCCCTCTTCCCTGGTTGGCTGTCCCTGACTAGCTATGTGACTTCAGGCCAGTCACTTAACCTACTCTTCTAGAAACTGGTAATAGTAACTCTCACCCTCCAGGGTGTTAAGAGAGCATTAAATTATCCAAATACAGCCCTCTGAGTAGTGCCTGAGGCGGAGCCAGAGCTGCGTTGTTGAGCGGGATTTTATTTCACCAAGAAAAGAGTCAAAGATCACTTCCTAGGCCCCGCCATCCGACCACATCGTGTCTTCTGCGAGTCCTCCTGTCACTGCGGCCAAGGCCTTTGCTGCTGTCCAGGGCCGGCCTGGGCGCTTTTCGGCTGCCACGCGCCCCTGCTCGGGGTCCCCGCTTTCGCTCTCGGGGTCCCCGCTTCCGCTCCCCGGATCCCCTTTCTGCAACCATCACGCGCTTTCCCTGCCGGATCCCCGCTATCAACACGAAAACGCAGCGCGATACCTTCTAACAAACGAACAAAGTGCCACAGTCCCTCGGCGTCTGTCCCCTTCATGTGCCCGCACCCCTAAAACAAAATTCATGAAACGGTTATAGAGTAATGGTGTTTATTTCCTCAACTCTTCTCCTTTCTTGACAGCACTCCAGTTGATTGTCCTCATCTCTCTCTCTGCCAACCTGGCCTTTTCACGGTCACCACAGCGCCCACATTGCTAAGTCCAGTAGTAAATTTCCATCTTTTATCTCACGCGATTTATCAAGATGTGACAGATCTAACAGTCCACCCCGCCCCCTCGAAAGACCGCCTTCGCTTGGCTCCAGGACATCGTACTCCTGATTCCCCGCGGACTGGTCTGGCTTCCCTCCTCTCTTCCAGAGGCTCAGCTGCCACCGCGTTCAGTCCTTGGACGTCTCCTATAACCTGAGGGCTCTCAAAGGCACACCCCCAGTCTGGTTCTTGCCCCTGAGCTCCACGCACATATTTCCAACTGTCACTTAATAACCCCTCTTGGGTATCTTATATCCCTTTCTACTTGGTGTGTCCAGTTAATCTCCTCTGCCTGATCTTTGCACAGCCTCACATCTTCGATAGATGGCAACTCGGTGGGTCCAAAAATCTTAGTGTTATCTCTAACCCTTAACTTTTCTTCAACATCCATGTGGAAATACTCTTGCTCTATTTTTGAAACGGATTTGGAGTCTGACCACTCCTCACTGCCAGGACCATAGCCACACGGCCTGAGTCATCACCATGTCTGGTCTAGGTTTTTGCAGTAGGTCCTGAGTGACCTCTCGCTTCACCCCGTCTTCACCAGTGCCACAGAGAGACCCTTCCAATGTAAACAGATCATATCTGTCTTCTATTTTAGGGGTACCCAGACCACGGGCTGCAGACCGGTACCGGTCCATGGCCTGTTAGGAACCGGGCCGCACAGCATGAGCTGAGCAGCAAGTGAGCGAAGCTTCGCCTGTGTCTGCAGCCGGTCCCCAGTGCCAGCATCACCGCCTCAGCTCCGCCTCAGATCACCAGGCTTTAGATTTTCACGGGAGCACCGGTCCCTGACACCAGAAAGGTTGGGGACCGCTGCTCTACCTAATCCCCTACCACTCACCTGAGGAGAGCAGGTACCTCAGGAGCTTCCGAGGACATACACAACCTCCCCGACACCAACACGACCTCCTGCTCACTCAGCCACAGCGACCCCACCTTCTCGCTGTGCCGAGCACGCCAGGCACAAGCCCAAGTCAAGGCGTTTGCATTTTCTATTTTCTTTGCCTGGGATTTTCTTCCATCAGATCAGCATGAGCATGACTCATTTTTCATCTTTTTACATGTTTAGTAAAATATCACAACCTCAATTTCCTTGTTCACCCAATTTAAACCCGCAGCCTCCCTTAACCTCAGTGTCTCTTAGGCTCCTTTTACCATAGAGTATAACATTGTCTCACATCCTGTGTATTTTTTTCTACTCATTTGTTTATTGTTGCTTTCCTCCACTAGAATCTAAGCTTCACGCAGGTAGAGACTGATTTATGTTGTTCATTGTTTTATCTGTCAGATTCAAGAATACTGTGCAACCTAGAAAAGTTCTAAAAAGTATTTGCCAAAAGAATTAGAAGTTTTGTGTCTTTTCTATACACCTTCTAATTGTGCACTTTCCGATGTATAACTTTTTTTCATAATGAGCTTATTTTATCCTCATAAAAAAGCTGTAACCTACATTATAAAAATTGATCTCCACTTCCTATATAAATAATATCCTATAAAGGGTTAAGTGACTTGCTCAGGATTAATCAGACAGTCCTAAGGGCTGTCATTCTAAATCCATGCTACTGCATAATTCGATGGAAATATAAATAATAATAACTTTTTGCTTTTTGACGTTTGTAGAAAATCCCACTAAACATCTTGTCTATTGAATGGTGATTTAAAAAAAGAGTTCTGCTCAGAAGTGTTTTTTACTCCTTTCTTTCTCGGCATTTAAAATTGATTCACTAAAGATCATTGAGCGCTGCACTAAGTTATCCTGGAGACAGAGTGAGATAAACTGCATGGGGTTTAGTCTTCAGAATGGTGCTGTGTCCGGTCCGCACATAACTCTGCAAACTGAAGTCAGATGTCTAACTTTATTTTTATTCATGATCATGTTCAAAATAACTAGTTGTAAGTTAAGTCTTTAGCTTTGCAAGATCATTTTATTTCACGCCAGGAAAAGCTACCATTGGAATGCATTTCCTGGAGCTGAAGGATGACCTAGTACCTGGTCATAGAAACGCTCGGAATGAGGCAACGCAAAAGACGTGAAGCGAGAACCGTTAGGGCCAAGACGAGGACGGAGCTGGGTGAAGCCAGTGCGATTCGGGAGCAGGAGTTAGACAGACAGGAATCTATCGTCTCTAGAACAACAATTCATTGTGTCCCCGATCCATTCACTATTTATATTTCCACTCCTTTCATATTTCTTGGAGGTTTCTAGTTTCCCATTACCCAAGTCTGAATTCTCCTTTGACTTTGATTATAGGATATTTTCTAGAAATTGTATAGTAGACGTGGATATCAATAGGAGGTTCCCACTATTTTTAGGGAAAAGCTTGTTGCTTCCCTTTTTGGACGCAACTCTTCGACCTTCCCGTAATTGCACTGGCTGGTCGCCTCCCTGCCCGCCTCCTCCGCGCGCATTGTCTGGCGGGCAGCACGCTGCAGCTGTCTCATTAATGGAATTCAGCAAATGCTTAGACAGACAGAATTGTGAGCACGATTGTTTCCAGCTGTAAATAGCGGCGAGATGCATTGTGTGCTTCTGGGCAGTTTCATCTGTGCTTTCCATTCAGACGCCCTCGCCCCGTCTCAGAAACAATCCGCTTCCTCCCTCCTTCGCTCCGTCTCACTGACACGTACGTGATCCATCGACTTGGCAAAAACTTTTTAGTATTCGTTCCAGCTCTTTGTTCTGGCCACCTTTGTGTTAGCCGATCTGCCGCCTTTTAACAAACCGAAGAACTGAACTGCAGGCAGCAAATGACACGGGAACGTGTGCCTGGCTAGGGCGGGCGCCGTATCTGATTCACTTTCCTGACCCTGCAATATTAGCCGAGCGCTTGGATACTCTGTAAATAGATATCTGTAAGTTACATTAAAATATTTTTAAACCCTGCCCAGCTGATCAAACCATCAACATGCACATCTCGCCCTGCAGACTCTTTTTCCTTAATTCTAATTTATTTAGCTACCTCTGAGGTGTCACTTTCAAGATTTCGTTTTCATAACCTCGCCCTGGAACAGTGAGCAATAATCTTTCTCAGTATATCATTAGCCAAGTTAATGTCATACACATTGATTAAAATATAAAAGGTGAAAAACCATTTTTGAGAAGTATTTAAAGTGCTAATCCGTTCAATAATGTCGAGTAGCATCTGGCCGGTAACCCATGACCCGTGTAGCTGGGCGCTGCTTCGCCCCTCAGCACGAAGTATACTGTCTCCACCGTTTTACGGGTGAAGTGAGGTTTCTATTGGCTACATAACTTGCCAAAGACCACTGAAAACTGTCATTGGAAGGCACGGGTCCCAGCGTGGGACAG
>NW_011889123.1:625496-627921 GCF_000151845.1 Pteropus vampyrus
GAGGTTTCTATTGGCTACATAACTTGCCAAAGACCACTGAAAACTGTCATTGGAAGGCACGGGTCCCAGCGTGGGACAGCGGCCGGGGTCCCCGCCGGCGCCCAGGAAGGGGCCGCAGAGGCGCCGGGACAGGAGGACCAAGCGCCCTCGGACAGGAGATGCTCCCACACGCAGACCCTGGGTAGGACAGTGGCCCCGGCTTGATGCCTAATTTTAAAAAGAAAGAAAACTGATGAAGTAACTTTTTAAAATGAGAAGAAGAAACGGGTCGGATCCGAGCCCGCCAGCAGGGCCCGCGAGGTCCGTGCTGGAGGCCGAGGGTGAGACCAGGGGCGCAGAGAGCACCCCGGGAACGGCCCCGGCGAGCTGGGCGCGCGGCCCCGTTTCGGAGCATGTATGTAATAACCTGATTTCTCGACAGTTACTGACGTTATTCGGTTCCATAGCCGGTTAATAACGACGCGCCTGGCCACGGAGACACCTGGGGCCTGGAACGGGGAACAGGCGGGCTGTCCCTTCCTTAGGTCACAGGCGCCGCCCGCTGCGGCCACCGGGACCCCGCAGATTCCGAGGTAGGAAAGCAGCGCGATCCTGTCCTCGGGGCTGCAGAGCGGGCTTCAGCGGGAGGCGGCTCATCCTTTCCGAGATTTTTCCAGTTCAATTTGTAACCGCGAAGATTGTAACCGCAACAAACCGCAACAGAGAGCCATCTTTCGAGTATGATTTACAGAAATATATTTTTGTCGTCGGTGGTGTTTGGTAAGTTAAAACTTGTCGTACCTAAGTTTTATTCTCAAACAACTAAGAATCGGTTTGATGAATTCTGTTTTGTCTGTTGCAGCACCATGCTCACAAGGGAACTTTATAAATATTATTCTAATTAGGAAATCTTTAATATCTGTTGCTGTAAGAGCCTCAGAAGCCGTTATTAATTCATGATGTGAGTCAAGCTAGCTGTGAAGTTATGGGAACGTGAAGATTCACAGATATCACCGACTTCAGACCTCTTATGTAATGTAGAGCACAGTGAAAAAAAGAGACGTTCTTGCAGTCACACCAGACAACCAGCAGGAGATGTGAGTTCAATAACGACGTTGCCTAGAGCACAGTACAAGCCACCGTGTTTGTGTGTGTCTGTGTGTGTGTGTGTGTGGGGAGGGGTAAGACTCAGATTCTACCCCGTAAAACCTCACGAACTAGCATAACAGAGGAGATGGGCTTTTGTGTCGACACGTGGCCCCCACTTTTCTCCAAGAGATGTGTTAAATTCGAGGGTCGGGTAGGGAAGCTGGGTTCCACTCTGGGTTGCTAGGAGCCCAGTGGGATTAGTGCGACTCTGTGTTCTAGGCAAATGCATTTACCTGATGAGATAAAACATTAGTGTTTACTTAGTTGTCGAGAAGAAAACAATTTAACTCTAATAAGGATGTTTTTCTCAAAGGACTGAAACTTTTCTTTTTAATTCTTGATTCGGTATAAGCTGGAGAATGTTGATTAGTTCATTTCCTTCTTCCATAACTATTTTCCTGTTGAAAAGTACAGTGTCTGGTCTACCACAGCATTTGGGTGCCAGGTTGAAATTGCACAAACACACACGCAAGTAACAAAAGCAAACACGACCCGCTGGTCCCCTGGTGGCGACCGCATCCAGTTAGGGGTGCAGACTGACCCCCACAGTTTTCAAGTCTGTTCTGTGTAATCATTGCTAGCCCTACTGCTTAAAAACCCATACTTTCCAGGTTCAATAAAATAAAAGAAAGAAATGGAAAATTTTACTCTGAATCTTTGAAAGAGCATTGGCTCACTCACAATTATTGCTCACTGAAAATGCTGAGTGACACTGACATACTTGTGACGGATGAGGTGAGCTCCTGAGCAACACTGGCCGGCCTCTGCACGTGGGTTCACACCAGCGTCTTTACCATGGTGGCAACTATTTTTAGGTTTTTGGTGTTAGGAATTAAGAGACTTAAAGGATTCGTCCATGTTAATAAAACTCATAAGATAGCAATATAAATTACCATAAGAAATAAAACTTCCATGCAGCTGATTAACCATTTATTTCCCAACCATGCTAAGTTTGTAATTACACCTTTGTAGAATGTCAAATAACCATTAATTGCTTGGTGACACTGAGTGTCTTTAAAAGCCAGGTTGGGGCAGTTACACTAAATTCCTGTATCAAAACCTATTCATCAGAACTTTCAGGAATCTGCAGATGCACTGACGGACATTCACTGTTAGTCTCCACTCATATTCCGCGGTGCGACCCTCTCCTTCAGTTATGATGATATCACTTCCGACCGATGAACTGTATAATCAGCTTGTTTGGGGAGACCATGTAGCAGAGTGGTGGACACAGATCACCACGAACCAACCATGTGGCCTTGAGTCAGTTGTGTATTCCTAGTGTGGTTGCTGAGTG
>NW_011889123.1:629161-629561 GCF_000151845.1 Pteropus vampyrus
TTATGATGATATCACTTCCGACCGATGAACTGTAATCAGCTTGTTTGGGGAGACCATGTAGCAGAGTGGTGGACACAGATCACCACGAACCAACCGTGTGGCCTTGAGTCAGTTGTGTATTCCTAGTGTGGTTGCTGAGTGAATTAAAAGGTAGAATCCAAGTAAATATATTGCTTACAAGAGTGGCACGTAATAAGTGCTTTTGTTAGGTGACAGTTTTCTTAAGTTTCATTTCGTTAACTCTTTTATTGTCTTAATAAACTCTTCCTAAGCGGATTAGGTGGCAGGTTCTACTGGAGGCACTTGAAGGTGAGAATGAGTAGTTCCAAGTGGTCCTTCCTTATGGAGAACACACTCCACGGGATGATCAAGTACAAGCACCAACGTGATAGCTCAGAGA
>NW_011889123.1:629611-640170 GCF_000151845.1 Pteropus vampyrus
TAATCAGCTTGTTTGGGGAGACCATGTAGCAGAGTGGTGGACACAGATCACCACGAACCAACCATGTGGCCTTGAGTCAGTTGTGTATTCCTAGTGTGGTTGCTGAGTGAATTAAAAGGTAGAATCCATGTAAATATATTGCTTACAAGAGTGGCACGTAATAAGTGCTTTTGTTAGGTGACAGTTTTCTTAAGTTTCATTTCGTTAACTCTTTTATTGTCCTAATAAACTCTTCCTAAGCGGATTAGGTGGCAGGTTCTACTGGAGGCACTTGGGAAGGTGAGAATGAGTAGTTCCAAGTGGTCCTTCCTTATGGAGAACACACTCCACGGGATGATCAAGTACAAGCACCAACGTGATAGCTCAGAGAGGGCAAGTTCCTAAAAATGCATTCCCATCTTCTCTGATTCCTATGTCAACACTTCCCAGGTCCCAGCACAAATATGCGCAGCGTCCCTGAATTGTGTTCTTTGTGGTAAACACCACGGGCACATCAGTTACCTTCGGTGCATACCCAGGGACACACGAGTTCATGTGCTCCTTATTGGTGACATTGATTTTGATCATTATGTGAAGATCCACTGGTTAGTTACCATTTTTTCATAGAGAATGACCTTTACCCTATATCTTCCAATACTGGTCTAAACAGCCTTCACTAACTGTGTTTTCATCCACGGCCATGACAGGCGACAGATGTGCGAGAGCAAGAAAGACTCACAGTGCAAACTACCTTCCACCTTCCAGCCTCTGCTTAATCATTGACCAGAGTGAGTCTCATCCTGAAGCAGTCCCTTGGGAGGCACCACAAAGATGCATGACAGAGAGAAGGGACATAGCGTAAAGAATTGGGTCCACGGAAGCGATCACTTTACTACACGTATCAATACGTTAAGTCCTAACTTAGGCAGGCACTGAGGGAAATCTTGGCATAAATATTTTAAGAAAAATGGTCTAATATATTCACACTCTACAACTCTTGCCTAGATTACAACACAATATCAAAACTGTTTATAGATGGGTATAGTGTTTTATTCTAACTTTTTAGGTTGTGGAATCCAACTCAAAACATCATTGTTTATTAATTTTTTAAAACACTAGAGGCTAAAGGTTTGGTCTGGTATTGACTACAGTGATGGAGCAGATACAAATCACTTTTCAGAGAATCCTTGTATTCAAAAGTGTCCACCGAACAGTTGTCTATAGTAGGTTCTAAACAAAACAACAGTAAAAATAAAATAGACTGTGGTAGATCAATTTCTATAAAACATGATTGTTACCAGTTTTGAAATGCACATTTTAGTGCTGTGACATTTTGATATCTCATGGTAAATTATAAGGACAAAGTTTATATAATTACAGATATTATTATCTTTGTGTAAAGAGCCATATATGAGACACGAAGCTCAATCAAAATTCACTTTTGGATTTGAAGTTATAAGGTGGAGAACGTTGATTAGTTCATTTCCTTCTTCCATAGCTATTTTCCTGTTGAAAAGTATGTACATTTTTTTAGACATAATGCTATTGCATACTTAATACTACAGTATTATAAACTAAACTTTTAAAGGCACTGGGAAACCAAAAAATGTTGAGTGACTCACTGTATTGTGGTGGTCTGGGTCTGAACCCGCAGTATCTCTGAGGTATGCTCGTATTGGTAATACTGATTTTAAACAAATAGCCAGATATTTCTTCTGCAAATCGAGTTTATTCAAGAATAACAAAGAATTACAATTTGGGACATTCTGTCTAATGGCCAACCGCCTGCAAGTCCAAAGAAACAAAGGAAAGAAATGCTGTTTTATAAACTTGGAAGGGGCTGTAGTAAACAAAGAGTCTATTGGAGGAAACTGAAAGTTTTAAGTGTAGTGACTGGTCATTGGCTGAGTGGTGGCAGGCTCCCATTGGCTGAGCTGTTACTAGGTGAGGCGGAATCTTTTCTTCCTCCTGCTGAGATTTAAAATAGTGTCACTTCCTGTCTGAGATTTGACATTTGTCTCTTCCTGTTGGAGTCAGTAGTGCGTTGAGTGACATGTGCATAAGAGTTCTCTCCTCTCTGATCACTCCGTTTTAGATGAAGTTTCTATTTATAAATTTTCAGTGACAAGACATTTTGATAAACAGTATAAGGATGGACTTTGGCCAGAGAATGAGATTTGTATCCTATATTAATGTTCCCCCAAAGAGACCAAATGTAGAAATGACTGTCAAATGTCAGGTTGACCAAATGCCATATCGTATGATGCCTATTAAGGTTCCTTCTCCAGTGCTTACTCACAGGCTCATAAACCATGTGGTTTTGGTGAAAGAGAGTGAAATTATATATAAATTTAACTCATGGGCTTTCCCTCAAAAAAGTTGAACTGGCTACCTAGTCTGTAAAGAGCAGAGACAAAAGCTGAGATCCTGACACAGGGCCACAATAGTGGTGACCATTCAGCCACCTGAGGGCAAGTTGCTTATCCTGAACAGGAAAATAGTCGTCCTTCACGAGGGGGAGAAAGTGTCCATCACTTCGAGAGTGTCTTATTCTAGATGCGGAAGTGCTTATCTGACCGGCATCACCATCCATAGAATACTTGAAAGCCTTATTCATCATCGCCACGTCTCACACAATAGATCTTCTTACCAAGGGGATTATTTTATGAGGAAATAAATGAGACAATTGGCTCACGACCATGGGATTCGCTGATCTTATCTTGTCTCTATTAGCAGGAAGCAGCGGAGCTAATAGAATAATAATTGACAAATTTATTGAATATTCAGTTTCACAAGGTTGTGGTGCTGTCCTATGAGACAATACACACTCTTAACGAGCAATTTCCTATTTCTTTCCAGACCAGAGCTCATGGGTCCAAAAACCAAAGATTAGAATAGGAGTGACATGTCTTCCTATTATATCTTGACCAACTCATAAAAAGTTTACTTTTTATTCTGTAAGTTTGGGCTCGTTTCCAAGAAAAAAAATTGCTTCCACTGGGGGAATATATGATAGTTAAATTGACTGGAGATCGAGATTGCCACCTGCAATTTTGACTCTTCATGTCACTGACCCAATAGGTACAAAAGGTGATAACTGTGCTGACGGGACTATCACCTCTGATCATCAGGAGGAAACTAGTTCGCCACTATACAACGGGCACCATGAAACAGAGATTATCCTCCAGGATTCATGCTAATATTTCCACTTCCAACAGTAGAATTTAATAGATGCCTACAGTAATCCAGTAGCAGGGCCACTGTAGGCTCGGACCCTTCAAGAATAGAGGAAGGGTCACTGCACAAATTGAAGATCTTCGGTTGAGGTACATGGATTGAACAGGGGAGGAATGGGGCTATAAATACTGTTATCTTCTCTTGACCAGTAGCTGAAATAATAGTATATTAACTACCTACATTCCCTTCTGTGCTTTGATAAAAATATACTTTCATTTATTTACAAATCTCTGAGCACCTGCTGTGTGTGGCTGGAAATGCTTGAGGTGCTGGGGATACAGCTCGGAGAAGAACAAGAGCGCCAGCTGGACACTCGGTCCCAGTGAGCTGACAAACGATAACTGACCAGATAGATTGGTACAAAGTCTCCTGTCAGGTAATAGTATGTGCCCGGAAAGATGCCATTTTCAGTAATTTCTGTTTCTCTAAGTAATTGTTCCTTCGGTTGTTTTATTAATTAAAAAACACTGAGTTTTTAAGGAGTTAGACTGATTCACCAGGAAGCATGTGTGAATGGAGATCTGCATACACATTCACACACACACTTTAAGGATTTGTCTTAAAAATTAAATTATTTCAATCATTTGCTGCTTCATCTCGAACTTTTTTGAAAGCCAGTCCCATCAACCAGATAACCAGGAGGCCATCAATCCACAGCAATGAGGAAACTCATTACATAATTTATTTTATTTTACGTTCCTATATATCAATCTTCTCTGAAGATCCATTAAGATTTAATGCAAAAACTTATTCGCAGAGGAAGCAAGAGGAACTTCGGAGCACAGAAAATAGCTTTTTAACACTACGTAAATATGTCATCTCTAAAATATAGAGCTTTGTTACTCGGCCTTTTTACATTGCCCCTTTAGCCATTGGTACTGACATGAGTTCTGAGGGTGGGAATGAACGCTGCTCTAAACCACTGCATTTGTAAATGCCAACAGGTCTCTTTGGACTTCTGTAATTTAACCTCTAAATTGAACTATTTTCCATCCCCCTTCCCCATGTACATCTCTGTTCATTGGTCTCTTACTGTATATAAATTATTCTTCAATAAACCAGAATGGAAAGATGAATCTATTTGTCCAAGGAAGGAAGGAGAAGGGCTGATGTGTCACTCTTCGGCATATAATTGACTTTTTGGCAGTTATATTAATATGCAAAATTAATATGATAAAAACGTGACGATATTCCAATTTATATTAATTTTACATTTAATTACCTTGAGGTATTTTCCTATAGTCGATTCTATCTGGTACGAAGACGATGTAAGCAAAGGTGACAGGTGAAATTTTGATGGTAAATTTTGCCCGAATGGTGAAATGAGTTTTTGTGTTGGCTCCAAATCGCCGACACACGTAACAGCAAACGCCACAATCAAAACTTTATCTAAAAGTTGGCCCAGGGCTCTGCTGCCAGAGGCTGAAAAAATCATCCATTTCTTATGAGAGAAGCTCAATCTTAAAATGTAAACACAGCGACAGACGGTCTGGTAAATAAATAAAAGCATCTATTAAATATAACAAATAATGGTCCGTGCGCCCTTCAAGAGATGATATTAGGAGGAAAGCATAAGAAAGTTCCAAAAGAAAAACCTGGCTTTCCCCTAGGGCCCCAGCGGCCAGCCCCAGGCACCGGCTCATGGAGCACTGTCGCTACGAAGGGCACACGCTGACCTGTCCCCCTCCAGCACTAGATTGTGAAGCCTTCGAATTGCCCTCTTCTATGGAAATAAAATCTCGGGTATTTTCTACTTTCTACAAAAATTATCAGTTAAAATTTAGTTTCCACTGACCGTCCGGGGGCACCGGTTGGGAGGCACCATCCTGCTGTGCCCCTCAGTCTGGCGTCCCAGGTTTCGCCAGGGCACTGGCCCGGGCTGCTCCACGGAGGGAGCAGAAGATGAGGACATCCAGGTGGCAGTTTTTGTGATGCTTCCGTTAGCGTGAAATCAAACTTAGATCCACAACTCCATAGTTCTACAAACTATTTCAAATAGTCTCTGTTGTAGAAAGTATAAAAAGTGTAAGGATTCGTCGCAGTAAATATCCATGGCTCAGAGACAGGTGTGGTAGCTCCAAGGCACGGACAGATGGCCTACTTTCACAGCTGGATGACACAGTGCCCCCTGCCACAGCACGCTCACTGGTGGCATTCTCCCGGCAGAGCACCCCCGGCCGGGTGACAGAGACGGGGCGCCGCGCCCCTCGCCGCTGGGCCTCACAGCAGCCGCGCTTCCGACGCCACCGAAGCAACTGCGTTTCTGGTCGAAAATTCTGGAAACGGCGCTCGGGGTTCCGTAGTGAGGCCCAGGCGCGGCAGAGCAGCGGCCGGGCCCCTGCGGTCCTCCTCTGTGCGAGGGCGACAGTGTGACTGTCTCTTTCCTCACTTTACACTGAATTTGGACCGTCACATCTGATGTAATACTATTGTATCATTCTCCGTTGCTCTCAACAAAGATGCAGCATGACAAAAACTAAGTACAATAAGGATTTTTGACTTTGAGATAAAAATATAGTTTGTGCATATCAACTTCATTTGAAAAAAAGAAAAAAAAACACTACAAACCATTAAAACCACTAAAATGCAATTTCTTTTGCATTTTTCCTAAATTAATGTGAAGTTCTCACACAGCAAAGTGCACAGATTTTAAGAGTACAGATCAATGAGTGTTACGCGCAGCTTTGCAAAGACCTGCCAATAAAGGTATGTCATTTTGTTCATTCCAGAAAGTTCTCTTATGCCCACTTTTAGTCGATTCTCCTGCTGGATGTTCAGAGATCTTTACTGGTATAGGAAAGGAAACATTTTTTCCTCTGTCCTTCTCAATTCTTCTGGTCGGTCTAAGAATTAAAGTACTTGAGATACATTAACAAGAAACAAACAAATTTAATTTTATGTATACAGAAGCCCCATAGGTGTGAGAGCTAAGGAGTGGCCAAAGCGGGCTCTTTACACACCCTTTTAAACAAAGAAAAATTACTTGTAAAGATTTGATAAAGAGTTTTGGGCTTAGGGTAGCGATTTAATGAATAAGTAACTAAGTTTGTTCATACAGCTTTCTTGACCTTGAATTCTCTGTCTCTGGTGACAAGGACGCCTTCCGTCCTTCTTTAGGGAGGACACTTTCACACGGGAGGTTTATTTTCTATTTCCAAGGGAACAAAGTGGGCCAGAGTGTTCTTCTTGCACTTGCTGTTTCTCAAGTAACTTTAATTCAAACTAATATTTTGGGGTACTCTTCACTGTACCATCTAATTTCTGTTCTTTGCTCTGTATTTTCTTAGCTCAGATCTTCATATATGCAGATTTCACAAGTACTCGCTCTTTCGTACCTGGATTCTTTCACTCGGTATAATGTCTCTAAGAGTCAAGCTCGTTGAGGCATCAATAGTTTATTTTGTTCTATTGCTCTACCTACCACATTTTGTTTTCTCATTTAAATGTTAATAGACATTTGGGTTATTTTCAGTTTGTGGATATTTGAATAGAGCGTCTCTGCGTGTTCATGTGCAGGTATTTTCATGGGCATATGTTTTAGTTTCTTTTGGGTAAACGTCTAGGAGTTTACGCCTGGAATCATAGGTTGCGAATGTGTTTCACTTTCTACGAAATCGCCAAACTTCTTTCTAAGGTGGTTGGACCATTTCATTCCCCCACCAGCAATGCAGGACCTTGGCCTCATGTTCTCCCCAACATTTGGTATTGCCAGTCTTCTCAAATTTTAGTCACTCTGGCTTAATGATATCCAGCTGTGGTTTAATTGGCATTTCCCTGATGACTAATGATGTTGAGAATCTTTTCAGGGGCTTATATTGAAACTTCCTCTTGTGAAATGTCTGTTCAAGTATTTGACCATTTATTAAATTGGGTTGTATGTTTTCTTATTTATCTGTAGTGGTTTGAGATAAATCCTGGACACAATGCATATGTTAGGTATACGTATTGCAAATATATTCTGTCATTCAGTGGCTTGTTTTTTTTTTTTTTTGTTTGTTTTCTTAATTCTAAGTCTTGAAGAGCTGAAGTTTTAAATTTTGATAAAGCTTTTTAATCCTAAGAAAAGTTTTGCTTATTGGCTGTCACAAAATTTCTCCTACGCTTTCATCTAAAGGCTTTAAACTTTTAACTTTTATTTTTTGGTTTATTATCAACCTCAAATTATTTTTGTGCATGTTAAAAGATAAATGTCAAGGCTTGATTTTTCCTATACATTTATCAAATTGTTTCATTATTTACTCATTGGACTACTTTTGTCAAAATCCATTGAGAATCTGTTATTGAACTCATGTCTTTAGTTGATCTATGCCTTATGTCAATTTCAATTACGTATTGCTGCTGCCTGTAGTATAATTTATAAATGGAACAAAAAACCCACATTGATATTATACTTGGAATTTCATTCAAGTCCATGTCCTAATTGCCTCCATTGTATAGAAAAGTACAAAGCTGCACCTGTAGTTTGTGTCCTGTAGGTGCCCTGCAGATCCAAAAATAATGAGAGAAAATGAGACTATAAAAATAGCTAGTGGGTACGAGAGGCCACGAGACAGAGGAAATACAAATCAGCCATCGCCTTCCTCATCCTAGCAAACCCCGTGAGCGGTAGTTAATCAATCGTCCTGACATAAGCTGTCATAGAAGAACTTCACTGGGGATCCGCTTTTATATTTCAATGCAGAAACAAAAACTAGAAGTCAAAATTAGGTGAGGACAATAATTTTTCTTCATAAGATGCAGTTACATTGCAATGTGTACATAAACTTTTTGGTAGGGAGAGGTTTCACTTTACCATTGTTAAAATGAAACCTTAGTTTCCATCATTTAAGGTTATATTCCTTGTGACCAAACTGAGGAAGAATCGACTTGGCGAAGGTGTTCTCAGAAGCCGAGCGATCGTAATTCTCGAGCACCGCGGGGTCTGAGTTTAAGGGACACTAAGTGGATGTGGAGCCAGGATCGTGAACCTTCTTAGCATTTCAGTTTTATAATCTTACAAGTAAATGTCTTCTTTGAAAAGTCATCCGTTAGACAGTATTTATGCTTTTTTTCCACCCAGGGGAATAAAACTAAAAAAGGAAAAGGTGAGGGTTGTCTCTGCAGGGCGTCGGATCTTCTTTGGTCGAGCTGCGGGGTCCTGGATCTCTCTGCAGTGCGTGTCTGCAGTTGCACATGGGGTTCAGACGATGCTAACTGAACAATCTGCGTGAGATACACCTGATTGACTCGTCGCCTTGTGATTCGACTCAGAAGCGATGTCTGTGCCACAGAGCAATCGGCAGCTTGCAGGAACATCTTGCAGAAAAGGTAACGTAAGATGATTTGCAGGGTGGGTAGGTGGTAACCCGGGTGAAGGCGGCACGGGTGGTAACGCCTGCAGGACACAGGTGATGAAAGAGCCAGTGGCAGTGTGCCTGATGACCGCCACGCGTCCAGTTTCATTCCCGCTTCTGTTCCAGTTGCTAAAATCCAACTGAATCCTTTGTTTTCCACTTCCAGCCCAATTGTGTCATTTTAATTTTCTAGTACTCTTCTTAAAATTTTCAATTTTATTGAGATGTGATTTACACAAATAGCTGTAGCTATTTAAAATGTACGATTCAATATGATTTAAGAGATGCGTGTGCGTGCGCTCCCTGCTCCTCCAACCACACAGAGAAATGTCACCAGTCGCTGAATTTCCTTGTGCTCATCTTATGTTAATTTTGGTATGCTTTGCTTTTGGCAATTTCTGTTACCAAAGTTTGCAAATTTGTTAGCACAACGCTGTTCATAATCTTCTCTGACACTCTGCTCGTGGTTGAGGGTCTTTGGTGATCTCTCGTTCAGCAATCTTTCTTTGATCGGAGCAGCTGGGGATTTACAAATTTCCTTACTCTTTTCAAAGAATCAGCAGATGTGGTTCTCCATGGGTTATCTATTGGATAAACTCCCCGGATGGTGTAGAAAAACTGAGTGGGAAATCTCACAACTTTCACTGTTCTTATGAATTTTCCTTACCATTTCGTGTTGAAATGATGGGGAATAGCTCTTTGTACATAGTGATTGGGAGCTTACTGACAAATAAAAGAAACCGAGGAAGATAAGAGGTCACAGAAGTAGAGATGATTGGATTAAATATAATCAAAATAATTCTGATTGTCTCATAAGTCTCATCGAGTAGACATTTTAATGTACATTGTACTTTATTTGAACTAGTTTGTATATATAGCTGAATTGATAATCATTCATTTAAGTTAATATAGCTGAACTGATTGATAATCATTCATTTAAATTAGGCCACGTTAAGCAATGCTCGCTGGTGCGTGCCATTTTGTGAGGAAGTTAACGACTTCAATGGCAAACTTTTTAATGAGGATGAGGGAAAATATTACCAGGTATGTGGAACTCTATGAAACACTAACGATAAATATATGAGTATTTTAATTCTATATTAAACCAGCTGCTATATATTCTCTCTAGATAAGTTTTTAAATTATAAATCTGGTGCCTGGCTTCTTTAGAAAAAGGTCAGTTTTTGATTACTGGTTACTTCTTATTTTTGTTTGGGTTTTCATTTTAACTTAATTAGTAATTAACAGATCATTTCCATTACCTTGCGTTTCTATTTTCGGTTCCTTCAGCTGTTTTTCACGTCGGTATATCTATTGAACATCTTCAGGTCTCTGCAGGCAGGGAGTGTCCATAATTATAAATATATATTTCTTCTCATGATAAAGAAAATACAACTTGGGACTCAGTGTAACCTTTCCCTACTACACGGAAAATATTTTGTTTTATATTTTCTCTTTAATGCAAACCGATACTGCATTTCTTATAACACACTTATTTTAAACAAAATATTAAAAAAACAAGATACAGCCTCAGTACAATTATCTTCCTACTTGCAGCTTATCATTGCATTGTATGATTGAACAGATCATATGGTTTGATGAGGTCGTTATCATTAATGATATTTACACGTACCTATAATTTGATTTTTCAGTAACTACAAAAGAGGAAAAAAGAAAATGTTTGAGTTTATTTTTTCCAGTTTTATTGATATAATTGATATGTAACAGTTTTATTTTAAATATTGAAATGGAAAGTGTAATTTCTTATTAAATTGTGTGTGTATTTGTGTACGTGTGTGTTTATTTGAGTGCGTGTGTTTATTTGAGCGCGTGCGTTTATTTGTGTGCGTGTGCACATGCGAAAGCATGCATGCGTGGAGGACCCCACTTACCCCACGGGAGAATGGAGCTGGTATGTGTTCCTCGCATCAAAAGGAAAAGCAATTTTCTCTCTGAACTGAACTAACGTTGGCCAAAAAGTGAATTGGAGCTCGAGGAGGTTTGAGATTT
>NW_011889123.1:640615-650309 GCF_000151845.1 Pteropus vampyrus
GACTCAGTGTAACCTTTCCCTACTACACGGAAAATATTTTGTTTTATATTTTCTCTTTAATGCAAACCGATACTGCATTTCTTATAACACACTTATTTTAAACAAAATATTAAAAAAACAAGATACAGCCTCAGTACAATTATCTTCCTACTTGCAGCTTATCATTGCATTGTATGATTGAACAGATCATATGGTTCGATGAGGTCGTTATCATTAATGATATTTACATGTACCTATAATTTGATTTTTCAGTAACTACAAAAGAGGAAAAAAGAAAATGTTCGAGTTTATTTTTTCTAGTTTTATTGATATAATTGATATGTAACAGTTTCATTTTAAATATACAGATTGAAATGGAAAGTGTAATTTCTTATCAAATTGTGTGTGTATTTGTGTACGTGTGTGTTTATTTGAGTGCGTGTGTTTATTTGTGTGCGTGTGCACACGCGAAAGCATGCATGCGTGGAGGACCCCACTTACCCCATGGGAGAATAGAGCTGGTATGTGTTCCTCGCATCAAAAGGAAAAGCAATTTTCTCTCTGAACTGAACTAACGTTGGCCAAAAAGTGAATTGGAGCTCGAGGAGGTTTGAGATTTCCTTCGAAAGAATTTGTTTTTAGTACCTTGTCATCAACACTGAATGGAGCAATTAAAACAGAAAGCAAGCATTATGTAATTTCTTGTCTATTAGAATTCAAAACAGGAAATTTCAGATAATTTAATGAACATGAAATGGAATGATAAAAGAAACCCAATTATGAGAATGAACACTGTCTACCATCAGCAAGTGATACCGAGTTAATTGAATAATTCTAAAGAGCACGAATGGCAAATTTTAAATAGCAAATCATTTAACGGCAGTGCGGGATTGGGGAAAAAAGAAACTGAGAAGAAGTTTATTAAACGTTTACAAAACTACAAAGTTCACTCCTGGGAAAGAGAATCGACAAGAACGTAATAATATTTACATTTTCTTCAATGACTGGACAGCAAAAGGAGGGCTTATTCTGGTCACTGAGGCCACCCTTTGGTTAGTCACCAGCTCATATGCTGATTCCCATTTTTTAAAATGTTTTCTTATATACCCTAGAAATTCTTTACCTTATAATGAGAATCGACTATGTACAGGACATAGTTATTTAGATTTTACATTTATTTTTTTCTAAGTTTAAGTATCAAAATGTTTCCTTATATACCCCAAAAATTCTTTACCTTACTGCCTTTTTTGGTGAAAAAAATTAAAATATCTCATTTGCATATTTGATGACGGATCAAATGTCATTTTGATTAAAGCTCTTGAGTGCCATCAGCACGACGCCATGGATTTGTTCACGGTGAACCCAGGATTTAGATCTTCAGTATCACAGAAGGACTAGCAAGCACACTGGGCACGCCTGACCCCACCGGGAGCGGTCGGCCGGCAGGCCCCGAGCACCAATGCCTGCGGAGCTCCCAGCCCCATCCTCCCAGGTCAAGGCTGTTCTGACTGCCCGCAGGTCAGAGCTCCGACTCGCCTGCTTAGCGCATGAATAACTTTGTTCCGTTGATCGGCCTGAATCTTCATTCTTCATCATTGAAGTCCCATGTTAATTATGAACTAGTTATTCGGAAAAAAAGCTAAGAACGTCAAATTCTTCATAGACTTTTTATGATAAAATAAAAAGTCTATTAAAATAACTTCAAGCCAAGTCTCCACTCCATGGATGGCCGAAATGTAATATGCCGTCAGCAGGTCTAAGCATAAACTTCAAAATATACTTACCCGACTTTTCTCTGATGATTCTTTATAAATATCTTCATCTTCATATTGGCAAACTATGTTAGTATACATCATTAACCTCATTCCGATCGAGTCATTGGAACGTAATGTAAGTGTGTATTCTTCGTCAGGGGCTTGCTACTCCAGGTGCCTTCTCTCCATCTGGCTCATTCCACGACGGGCTCACATCCCTTCGGAAGAATAAAAATCTTCATCTAAGGTCAAAATGCATTTCATCGGATGCCTAAGTGACCTTTCGGTTTTCTTGATCACGAGACTGACTTTAGCCTTTGTCCTTCGGCGTGTCTCACAGAGCCCCACATGCAGCATGTCGGGGCCTGGGTCTTCCTGGGGTCCCCTCAGCATGGGCTCCCCTAACCGCCATTTCATCTTCTTCTTCACACTCATCATCACTTGTTCTGAGTAAATTTATTCTACTCATTCCAGTGTCTGTGATCCAAGGATATTACAGTGCGTGCATGTGTGCGTGTGTGCGTGTGTGTGTGTCTGGTTCGATCTTCAATTAAATGTATCAAAGTAATTCCTCTAAGTGTTTTAGACACCCTTTTAAGTGGATTACCCGGAACCAGTTATCATTTTATTGAGTTAATTTTATGTAATAGGTTTTCTAACCTTAGTGCTACCAAACCAAAGTCAGGTTTACAGGTTTATTTATTTTCCATCACATTTGTACAGTGGACTCCTACTATATCATATAGTAAAATGTTACAAAAACAGAGAGAAATATGTGTCAGTTCCTACATCTACTCAAGTTTATCCTCTCATCTCTGCATCTATCCGTCTGTCCATTAATGAAAGCAATCGTGAAGTTATCAATCTATCCATCCACTTTAATGAGATAAAATAATAAGTATTTGACTGTATTAATTATATATTTCTGTATAACTTATTACCCCGAAACATAGTGACTAAAAATAACACACACTTATTATCTCAGTTTCTTTGCATCAGGAATCCAGACACTCTTTACTTGTGTCTTTTACTCATCACTGTCTCTTGCACATCAACAATCCAGGTGTTGTTGGCCTGATGTCGCAGTCTTATCGGAAGGCTTCTGGGGGAGGGACCACTTCCATGCTTACTCGTGATTTTTGTCAAGATTTAACTATTGCAAAGTCATGGATCTGAAGGTCTCCACTCCCTTGGTCTCACGTGTTCCACACGTTCCTAATGCTGTTAGGATCTCCTGTCATTTCTACACATCTTCTCGAGGTTCTGCAACCTCTTAATGATTTTAAAAAATGTGTGTACATTAGAGTTCCCTCTTTGTGCTGTAAAGTTTTATGGGTTTTGACAAATGTGTTATGTCATATATCCCCCAGTACAGCATCATACAGAATAGTTCTACTGCCCTAAAGTTCCCTGTTCTTCACCATTCATCTCTCTCTTTTTCCCCAAATCTCTAGCTTCACTAATCATTTTATTATCTCTATAGTTTTGCCTTTCGTGAATTGCACACAATTGTCATCGTACCCAATGTAGTGTTTTCAAGCTGGAATCTTTCACTGGCAACACGAATTTAAAGTTTCTTCATGTCTTTTTGTGGCTTGATAATTCTTTCTTTTCACTGAAAAATATTACACTGCACGGATGTATCACACAGTTTGTTTATCCATTTACTTATTGAAGGATATATTAGTGCTTTGAGATTTGGGCAATTATGAATAAAGCTGCTATGAACATTTGCTTGCAGGATTTTGTGTTTCAAAATTAATTGAGTTTTTCCCTAGGAGTACAATAGATGGATTTTATGGCAAGATCAGGTTTACCTTTGCAAGAAACTTGCAAACTGTCCTACAGAAAGGCTTTATCGAGTTTGCATTCCCACCAGCAGTGAGAGGTCCTGCTGTTTTGCATCCTCACAAGCATTTGTCAGTGTTTTTGGATTTTAGAAATTCTCATAGGTGGGTAATGATATCTCGGTGTAGTTTCAATTTGAATTTCCCTGATGACAAATGATGTTTGGTATTATTTCATGTACTTATTTGCGTCTGTCCATCTTCTTTAGTAAGGAATCTGTGTAGATTATTGGCCATTTTAAATTTGATTGTTTGTTTTCCTATCGTTGGCTTTTAAGTGTTCTTTTTATATTCTGAATACAAGTTGTTTATCAGACATATGACTTGCAAATATTTTCTCCCCATCTGTGGCTTGTTCCTTGATTCTTTTAACAGTCTCTTTTATAGGGCAGGTCTAATTTTAATGCAATTTGAGTTATTAATTTTTTCTTTCACGGATTATGCTTTTGGTGTTGTATCTAAAAACATCACAAAATCCGTGGTCACATAGATTTGCTCTGATGTTTTCATCTAGAAGTTTTATAGTTTTGCAATATGCATTTAGGTCTATAGTCAACTTTGAGTGAATATTTTTGAAAATGTAAAGTCTGTGTCTAGAATTTTTTTTTCTTTTTCTTTTTTCTTTTTTTGCAAATGGATGTCCAGATGCTCCTGCATCATTCGTCGAAAAGACTATATGTTATCCAATGAATCGTCTTTCTCGTTTGTCAAAAATCAGTCGAGTATGTTTATGGGTGTCTGTTTCTGGTTGATTCTATTCCATTTCGTTTTGCATTTTCCTCTTAGTGCTTTGGCAGAGACCTCAAGCCAATGATAAAGACAAGTGGCGGGAGTCGGAACTCTTGCTTTGTTCTCATCCTTAGTTCACTCGATTTTCCTTCTGCAGTTTCTCATCTAATGTTAATTTTATCTAGTAAAATTTTCAGTAATTGGATAATTTTTATATTTAGATATCCTGTTTGGTGTTTTTGGTTTCGGTTTCTTCCATTCTCTTCTTATTGTGTAAATATTATCTTTTACATTCTTTAGCATATAAGAATATTTATGTTAGCTTTTTAATGTTCTTCTGTGGTCATTTCTGTGTTTCTATTGACTATTTTTTCTCGTTTCTATTGACTCTTAATTTCTTCTTGGTATGTTTAATATTCTTTGATTCAATATCAGACACTGCAAATATAATCTCGTTGAGTACTAGAGTTTCTTGTATTCCTTTAAAGCATTTATTTTTTTCTGGCCAATAGTTAAGTTTACTTCTGGATCGCGTCTATGCTTTTGATGCTTGCTTTGAAGCTATTTTATGGTGGATCTAGAATAATCTTAACTCTAAGGCCAAATTAGTCCTATTTCTAAGACATGACCATATTGGTGTCTCTACAATAGATCGTATGTAGTTAATACATTTCCTTTTGGAGGGAATTTAAAAGATTCTTGGCCCTCAGTGTGTTATAGGAATTATTAATCCTATACTTTCTAGATAATGGTCTTTCCCTCAGAAACTTTTCTTGCCTGGCCTCATAGGTTTCCATTCCATGCATGCACACGTCAGGGATCAGTCAATGCGCCGGTGGGACATCATGCGGATTCTGTTCCACTAATCTAAGTATCTTGTCTTCTCTAAACTCTAATTTTCGTCTTCTCAACTCAGCAGAGGTGTGGGGTTTTGTTTTTCCCTGAAGGCAACAATCGGCTCTATTTAAAAGCGTTAGCAATATTTGAAACTTCTTCATTTGCTTTTATTCTCTTAACAATAAGAGAGTACTGTGATACACGTTGTGTAAGTTTGAAAAGAGTTATTTCTGAATAGTTTTAGTTTTCTAGTTTTCCCAGTGAGAGAGCCGGGAACTGGAAAGTGGCCTGCACCTCCTTCCGGTGCCGGGGACATTTCTCACACTATGAACACAACTTTCACAATTTGAAATTGCAGCTTATCTCTTACTTTTAGAAGTTATTGCACAGCCATGAGACGTATACTCTACTAATACTGATTTGGAGAAGCAATATGAGAAAACCCGTGTTCAGTGCGGTCCGTTTTCTGGACGAGGTCAGCCGCAGCTCCCGAACCCGGGGCGCGGAGTCGCTGGGCCTGCGGGGCGGAGACGCTGGGCCGGCGGGGCGGATGCGGAGCTGCCGCCCTTGCCTGTAGCGATGTGTTCTCACCGGGGCAAGTTCATCTCAAAATGGAAGTAACATCAAATTAAAAATGCTATCGAAAGCAATAATTTAAAAAATTGCACAGAATCGTCTCTCAATAATCAGTGACTTCTACTGTATGATTAATAGAGTCATGATGTTTATGCAAAAGATTTTAATCATCAAGCAAATACTAAATCACTTTGTACTCATTGCTGTTCTTCACGCCTCCTTTCTTCCCCTTCTCGTTGCTTCCTTCAGCCTTTTCCTTCTTCTTCTTTCTTCTCTCTTTAGCGAATGCTATGGATTGGCTCCTCCGTGCCCGTCCCTTCTCGTGGACTGTGAACTTAAACTTTGAAAATTTAACTTAGACTCTAACTGCAAGATTATTTTTTTCCCCTGGTATACAACATTCGCTAAAGATAAACACCGCACAGATTCACCTGAGAATATAAGTAAATAGAAACGGTTCCTCAGACTTGTAACGTGATGCCTTCACTGTTCCTCAGAGGCGATCTGATACCCTGTAAGACTCTGCAGCCTTCCCTGGGTGTCTAAGTCACTTATCTAAGTCACTATTGTTTTATATTTATAGTCTTTTATTTTGGGGAAAGATGGGGCAGGCATATTAGCATTAAATGATATTCTTGCTGTGCCACGATTATGTATAAATGTATGCATTCTATCTTCTACTATTCGTAGGGTCTTCTTGAAGTTTCAGTGTGGCCAACTGCTCTGGTAAATACTTATCAGACTTAATACGTTTTTAGTCTCTCTCAAGACATCGGGAGATATTGACTTGCTGCATTAAAGGCAGCTTATTTTGTTGGAAACTTAGTTATCTTATTTAATTGAATTTCTGATTGATGAATAAATTAATTCATGCATGTATTTATTTCTTGCACTCATAATCTGTATACAGTATTGTAATATAAGAAATAATAAAAGGCACGAGGCATTGCCATCATATTCATGAAGAGTTCATATTTGATGTGTTTTATATCGGCTTAAAAATGAGTTTTGTCTCATTCTACAGAGAGTTCTAAGTCTCTTTCTCTCAACTTTCTGTCAAAATAGTTTTACCCCATATTTCAGCACTGGATCAAAGACTATATACAGCATCCAACCTACCTTTCTCCAGATTTAATGCAAAGGTTTTCTAAAGCTGCTTTATGAGTTTTTGAAAGGTTCTGGCAAATTTTGAATGAAATTGATTCAGTGTCTCCTTTCCTCTGGCAGTGTTTGATATATTATTTTGAATAGATGATAGAGAGACAGATAATTAGATATATGTTACACATATTTACAAATGCACACACACATATGTGATTTATAGATCTATTTACCCATAGGATTTACCTCTTCCTGTGATGAAATATATCAAGTTAGAAAAAAGCTATTTATTCATAAAAAACATTTTCATAGTGTTTCAAATTACCACACAATGACACTGCTCTAAGTGAATTAATGAACTCTAACGCAACCAGTTTGGTTTTTCAAAAATTGTGTAGTTCTCCTGAGTGTCTTAACCTATTTTAATTTAATAAGAAATATCTGATAAATAAAATAAAAACGAATAACACATCTGGTTTACACAAAATAATCCTACCCATTGAAACCATTTCTATTCAGGCAACTGAAAAAGATTCGTACAGAAGTAAGAGTTTATATTTTTCCATTTCCTAATCAGTTTTTAAAATGTTTTTAGTAACTGAGACAAGTCCCAGAACCATTTACAATCAGCAGTTTATTATTTATTTTCATATTGATGATTTCCTCCAAAATTTAATGCCTTCTCTTTTGTTAATCTATGGTTTTCCACTAATTATTTGCATTTTACCCAGGATGCTCAATGTAATAAGGGGATATTTATACAATATTGTAGCTGTGCACTGTAGAAAATCTGAAAGAAATACATATCCATTTTGATCTAGTGGAGTATGGGTCGCAATTTAAAGAGAATGGATTTCAAAATTAATATAGTGTTGATAGAAAGGGCAACACGTTACATCTTAAAATCGAAGCATGAATATGAAGAGCTGGATGATCACAAAATACCATGAAATAATTATTATATACAATACAAGTAACCATACTATTAGCTAAAAGAAAACACTTATTTATATTTTATTGAATAGAATTAACAAGTGAATAAAGCAAGAAAATAAGACTTTTTTTACATCGAATCTTTGACGTTCCTGAAATCAAGATGCACTGATTCCGGCTCCCAAATCTTCAGTGGGCATTATTTTGTAATTTCAATATTTCGTGTTCTATTATTTTCAATAATTTACTCATTCGAACATCATTTGTAAAAAATTTCTTAAATGGGAATAATAATATCCACCTAGCAATGTTTTTAAATGGTATAACTAGGAACATATGTGCATTCCTTAGCACAGTGCCTGGTATAATAATAGTCAATAAATGGTAGCTACTTGTACACAATACTTAGAGAGGTGACTCTTGTGAACAGTAAGATTCTTGTTTATACTTTTCCCCTGCCGGTCTCCCTCCTTGCTTCTTTCTTCTTTCCTTTCTTCTTCTAATGGATATTTATGCAGAACTTAAATCTTCCCTGGCTTCTCCAAGGCACCGGTACCAATATAACAAATACAGCCAACTGCTGATGGTCTGGTGGAAACCATAATTCAAATTTTGATCTTCTCCCAGGCTAGTGATGATATGTAGTCTAATACCCTGGTGAGGCTGAGCAGCGGGGCAAGCCACAGCTACCTGTCAGCCCCGCCATCTCGAGGGTCAACACCTGGTACACTATGGTGTACACTGTGGATTTATTGGGACAAACCCCATCATTAGTCTTGCTATAGACTGAATGTCTCACTAAAATTCATATGTTGAAACCTCATGCTCAGCACGATGGTGTTCAGAGCTGGGGCCTTTAGAGGGTGATTCGGGCACGAGGGAGGAGCCCTCGTGAGCATTAGTGTCCTTATAGAGGAGGCCCCAAGAGCTCCGCGCCCTCCCACCACACGAGCACCAGTAGGAAATTGCCCACCAGTGACCCTGGCAGGGGGTTTCGCCAGACACCCAGTCTGCCGGTGTCTGGATCTGCAGCTCCTCAGCCGCCAGAACCGTGGGAAAGAAGCTTCCGTTGTTGATAAGCCAGCAGTGCAAGCGGACAAGACACCGTGGATAAAGCAGAGCACGTGGACTCGTGCAAAGGAATTCTGATGTCATCGTCTGGTGGTGAAGGCTGCGTGGCCCCTTCAAGGCTTGATTTCTTTCGTTAATTTTATAACTTAGTTGGTAATACCATTATAAATTAGTTCATTCTGTTAATGTTATTACATCTTGTTAAGCCTCCTTGTAAGTATACAAGTCAGAAAAGTCATAGTAAAAGGCATGGTCTCTGGAGCTAAAGGGACCTTCGCCTCCTCTCTCCGCTGCCCCTGAGTGCATACACACCTGCAAGCAACCTGGCTCTTATTTTTCAGATCTTAAATTGTCATCTTTACAAAGAGTTCTTTTATTACTAATCATTTTGAATCCAGACCCCAATCTATCACTCAAACTACTCGGCAGTTTTCTTTCTGAGCACAGATAATTAATTATTGTATTTATGCTGTTACATATTTAACAATTGTGTCACTCACTACCAGACAGTGACTAAAATGAACAGATTTTATTTTGTTTACAACTATATTTTCAATATCTGGCACCCAGTACCTAGTACTTCACTGCTCCTTAATAAATAATATATTTTATTTCTTCCCAGAATAACACAATTGACTTAAAAAATTCACTTTTCAAGAAATGCCAACATTAACAAAATAAATATACGAATCCATTGAAAGACCTATTACAAATTTGAAAATGTTAAAATGTGAAAAAAATTAGCTTGGGAAGAAAGAAACATGTAATTTACCGTATTTAGGGAATCATAGGTTAAGTAGAGTAAAAAAAAAAAAAAATCACAATATTCAAAATAAAGCATAGATGAAAAGAAATCGCCCCCAAAAG
>NW_011889123.1:651024-675103 GCF_000151845.1 Pteropus vampyrus
GTCGCTTGTTTCTGTTTAATATTTGTCCTCACCCATCCATATCCCGCCATCCCCCCACCTCCAAAGTCCCTACAAAGCCTCACATCCTCAGGCTGGCCATGCTCTTACACAACCTTCCTCACATGGCCTCTTCATCCTTTGCCCGCGGGGCAGCCAGGGCCAGGCCAGAGTGCCCTCAGGTCCTCTTCATCCTTCTAGGTGCCTGCTCCACAGGTGTAAGCAGTGTCCCTCAAGGCAGATCCCACAACCCCCAGTCAACCCAGCCCCACAAGGTTCCCACCTGGCCAGGTGAGCGGTGCCTCTTGCTGCCACATGGACTTGGGTCCCTGCACCTGCCCCTGAGGCCCTGGCAGGCCCAGGTTATTTCCTGCATCCCAAAACCCAAGGTGTGGCTGAGGACAGGGTGAGATGGGCCAGGGCTTCCCAACCGCCTCTGCATGGCCGCAGGGTCTGCCTGGAGCACCAGGAAGGTAGAGGCCCCCCTCAGATCAAATGACACTCACAGACTGAAAGTAAAGGGATGGAAGAAAAAAACACTTTGTGCAAATGGAAATGAAAAACATCTGTGGCAGCAATACCTATACCAGAAAAAATAGACTTAAAACAAAGGCTATAATAAGAGACAAAGGATATTGCATAATGATAAAGGGATCAATACAAGAGGACATAACCCTAGTAAACATATAAGCACCCAACATAGAAGCACCTACATATATAAAGCAATTATGGACTGACATAAAGGGAGAGATTGACAGTAGTGCACTTATAGTAGGAGACTTTAACACCCTGCTGACACCAATGGACAGATCTTGCAGACAGAAAATCAACAAGGAAGCAGCAGCCTTAAATGATACACGACACCAGATCGATTTTAATGATATTTTCAGAGCTTTACCCCTCAAATAAGTAGAATATACATTCTTCTCAACTGTACATGAAACATTTTCCAGGATAAACCACATGTTAGGCCACAAAATAAATCTCATTAAATTTAAGAAGATTCAAATCACATCAAGGGTCTTCCCTGACCACAATGGTATGAATCTAGAAATCAACTACAAGAAGAAAACTGAAAAAAAAAAACAAACCACAAACGCATGGAGGCTAAACAACATGTTCCTAAGCAATGAACAGGTTAACACTGAGATCAAAGAAGAAATCAAAGTATACCTAGAGACAAACGAAAATGAAAATACAATGACTCAAAATCTATGGGACACAGCGAAAGCAGATCTAGGAGGGAAACTCATAGCAATACAGGCCTATCTCAAGAAACAAGAAAAATCTCAGTCTAACCTTACACTTAAACATACATCGGGCTTTCTAATGCCTGGAAAAAGAGACAACTTGAAAAGCAATGAGACTAGCTCAAAGTTTAATCGAAGGTACTAGAAAACAATCACTAAATCATTTTACACTTTGAGTCTTTCAAAGGGTGAAAAGAATTGTAGAAATTGGCTTCTATTGGAAATCCAAAGACAAATTTTTTTTTTTTTTAACTACTGTTACATGTTTCAAATCTATCTTTATGTCAACTTCGGACAATGAAAAGATACATGATTTGATAGTCACAGCTCTCAATTAAGAACATGATATGACTCGAGTAAAAAAATGTCACATGCAATTGTAGAATTGAGTCAAGATTTATAAATATCAAATAATCTATTGTATGGCACATAGACAAGCAAATATCAAAAAAGAGCAATGACATGATATTTCTAAAAGAAAAATGGTGTATGTCCAGTCTTGAGCCAAGAATAAGGACATGTTATAACATACGGCACGTACTTACGCTAGAAAACTTGCTGTTTGCGTGCAATTCCCATGAGACTGTGCGTCTGTATTTTAACCGGAAACCGTGCTGGGCACCTTTGGTTTTACCTACTGGTGGAGGCTTTGGTTTCTCTCCGAGCGAGTTGGGGGAATCACTGAGTAATGGAGTAACTAGGGAAGATGTAGATTTTGAAAAAAAAATTACTCATTTCCCCAAGAGGTAATCACTTTTTATTAATTTACGGATTAGTCTTCTATGTTTTCTTTGCAAAATTTTAGGAAATATGCATGTATATATATTTTTATTTCTATTTCTCTCTTACACAAAAGGTTACTCAAAAGGCAACTCAATAATCTCTCCTGGACTTGGACTCCAAAGGCAGAGATGGGGTTGAAAAAGAGGCCAGTGAGCTCTTCCGCATCCACGCTAAATGTCTCTGACAGGTTGTTTCTGCAGTTTTGGGAATGATTAAAACCAAAAATTAAAATAGATTTAACTTAGAGTCACACTCTTCTGTAACCATATTACAAAGTGGTACTCAGTCATTTTGTATTGTTAATAAAGAAAATAAAATTTTAAATGCATTAAAATCATATTTATTTCACCTTTGTTTTATGTTTTATAAATGTACATAAAATTACTGTTGTTTATGAATATAATTAATAATAACTATGTATTCATAGATAAATGCATAAATAAATGAAGAGGTTCTTATGCTCAATCTGTTTTACTCATGGGAGATACAACCAGAAGAGTTTAGAATCTACTCTGAATGTATAATTTAACTTATTTCCTTGTTTTATATTTAAAATTCTCCTTCTCTAATCCTTTAAGCGTATTTGCTATTTTTACACGTTTTATTCTGTGTGACCCAATGTTCTCACCACCAGGCTTGAATTCTATGACTAAATTTTGTATAATTTTCATAATGAACCTATGAAAATGGAGTTACATCAGACATACTTTCAAGAAAAGGAATTGGATTTAGACTGCTTTTAAAACTGTTAGGTGCAGATGCATTTCTCATTTAGATGATAAATAGAGTGATTATCCATTTTGATCTATCTTTCAAGGTACAATTGAAAAAGAAGATATCATCTTAGCAGCTTGAGAATTGTTATTTTATAAAACAAGGTGCCTGTGACACTTACTCTCAACTAATCATTATATTGTCCCTTTATCCCATCGCCATTTCAATGTAATCCTTCTGCCTGAGTGACAAGACTTCACATATTGAATTCTTGCTGACAGAGAGGGAAATTGTACCAGTGGGTAATCTTTTTATCAGTCTGGTCGAACAATTGTTCTTAGCTGCTAAATTGCCAAAGAAATTCGAACTACTCTAAGCTCATGTTGTGAGCAGCGACCAGAGAAACAGCCAGGAAAGTGGGGAAAGGAGACGAGGTCCTTCTTTAATGTTTTGTGGAGCACTTGTTTTTATATTTATCTATTTTATCATTTTTATTTTTGAACGTGTATTGAAGAATATTTTATAATAAATTGCTTTAATTTGAAGAATATATTTTGAAGAGCTTTGAAAGATGAATTCACCTGTGGGGAAACACACAAGAAAGTAAAGACCATTTCCATCATCCCCAGGGGCTTCTCATGCTTCTTAGTGACCTGCCTTTTCTACGACTCCCAGCCCCGGGCACCCGCGGTCTGCTCTCCGTCAGTATAAATCGAGGTCATTTTACCAGAATGCTATGGACATAAAATCATAGTATCGTACTCTTTTATTATCTGATCTCTTTAAGTCAGCAAAATCTTTTTAAGGTTTATTTGTGTCGTTACATTTGTAAGTAGTTCACACTTTTTTTATTGATAGAATTTATTTAATTATTTTTTTATTGCCGAGTAGTAGTGTTTTATTGTATGGATACATTGTGTTTTGTTTATCCGTTCATCTGTTAGTAAATATTTAAGTCGTTACCGGGTTTGGACCACTATAAATAAAACTGCCACAAACGTTTCTGGGCCAGTCTTGCCGTAAATGTGTTTTTATTTTTTGGGTGAATAACTGGCAGTGGAGTGGATAGGTCACATAGTGGTTGTAATTTAACTTTTTAAGAAACTGGCGAACAGTTTTACATTCCCACCAGTAGTGTATATGAGGTCCGGTAACTGTACGGCCTCACATATTCTTAACATCTTCAGGTTTTAAAATTGCATTTATTCTAGTGAGTGTGTAGTGACAGCTCCTGTGAGTTTTTTTTGTCATTCCACGTAAGGCAAAGAATCGCAGGCAGCCTTTAGTCAAGAGCCGGCAAGAAACGCGGCTCTTCCTTGTCCGCAGCAAGGACGTGAATTCTGCCAACGGTGGCCGCTTGCGTTTGTAAGTGTGTCTTTCCCGTCACCCTCAGATGAAGTTACATCCCTGGCTGGAACCTTCATTGTGGAAACTAGTAACAGATGAATTATCTGTTCAAGTGTCTGGTCTGGTCTATTCTAAAAGGTTAATTTTTTTTTTTTTATTGTGGGGAAATATACACATAACACAAAACTTATAATTTTTAGACACTTTTAAGTATAAAATTTAGTGGCATTTGGCAGATTCACAATGTTGTAAAACCATTACCGTACTCATTTCCAGAGCTTTGTCACTATTCCAAATAGGAACTTTACCCATTAAACAATATCCCTCCCCCTCCCCCTCCCCCCAGTCTCTCAAACACTTTCATAATTTCTTTCCCCGTAAATTTGCTGATTCTAGGCACTCGATATGTGAGCTATTCCAATATTTGTTATTTTGTGTCTGGCTGATTCCATTTAGCATAACGTATTCGAGCTTCATGTATGTTGTAGAATGCATCGATGTCTTAGACCCATGACTGAGTAAGATGTCCCCTGTCATGTTCTCACAGACAACCATGTACAATTTAGGTACGCAGGTAAAAATAAAAATACACATTACTTTCTCAAAAAAAATATGTTGAAATCCTAACCTGGTTCCTCCAGCTGTGACCTTAGTAGAGAAAATGTCTTTGTAGATGTTATCCATTTATGATGAGGTCGTTAGTCTGGGCCCTAATCCAGTGTGAAGGAAGAGGAAAATGCCACGTGAAGACCCAGACCACAGAACAGAATGCCATGTGTTGCCAGAAGCCAAGACTGTGGTGACACAGCTGCAGATCAAGGGACACTGAGGAAGAGCCGCCACCACTGGAAGCCGGAACAGCCAAGGGCGGATCTTACCCAGAGACCAGCGGGGCTGCGGCTTGGCAAACACCTTAACTTCGGACTGTCAGCCTGTAGAACTGTGAGGGAATAAATTTAAATTGTCTCATGTCATCTAGTTTAATGGACTTTTTCGATACCAGCCCTGGGACCTAATATTCCAACATTAGTAGTCTTATTTTTAACGGGATTAAATGTGATCCATTTTATTTTCAGTGTTTCTATTTTCAGATATTCTTTCCTGATCATACACCACATGTATAGTAAAAATAAAATAAATACTTTTAAAAGAAAGATGAGAGATTTAAATCTATTAAGAATGGGCTTTTATGCCAGAATGGGCTTTTCTCATTGTTTTATTCGTCATTATTTACTTCTCTTTCTATTTCTATTACTCTGAACTTTCTATTATTAGATTCCAATTAACGAGGTATTTGTGGTACAAACTTTCCCATCTCCCACTGCAGAAGCTGAGGGACAGAGGCCAAGCCGCCCCTGTGCTCTGCTACCCAGCGCGGACGGCAGAGCCGGGCACCAAGCTTGTGTCCTGGGGGGGGGAGTGCAGGATGAGAGAGGCCCAGGCCATTTCCGGGGGGGGCGGGCACCAAGCTCGTGTCCTCGGGGGGGCGGGGGGGGGGAGGTGAGTCTGCATCAGGAGGCAAAGGTGAAATGCCTTCGAGGTTTCAGTCATATTCTTTGGGTCACACCTGGCCAGGGTGTCTCGTGGCCACAATAGCAGCAGCACTCTTGTTTAAAGCAGTAATTCTTGCTACTCGTTGACCTTTCGGGATTACCTTGGTACCTGCACACCTGCCCCTGGGTTGCAGAATCACCGCCCGCCCCAAGTTCATGTTCGTGGGCCGGTGGGCTAGTAAGACAAAAGACTGAGACACAGGTGCTTGGGGATAGAGAAAGGTTTATTCAGTTTGGCAAGGAGTCAGGACAGCAGGCTCTCTCAAATCCCTCTCTCTCAAAAAGCAGAAGTGGGGAGTGTTTTTGCAGCTCGGGAGGCAGGGAGGGGACTTCTGGGGAACTGAGGGGGAGTCTGTGTCTCTTTAGTCACAGATGACACTTTTTCTCGTCTAAGACTCCTGGGCGTCAGCAGCTGGCTGCAGCTACCTTGGAGACAGTTCTTTTCCTTCTGCAAAAGAAACTTAGAAATTTTCCTTGTGGCCCTGAAGTTACGTCCTCCTGCTTGACAAAGACATAGGACATCAGCAGTACAAAATTAGGACAAGGGGTACTGGGTTAAAGAACCAAGATTCTGCAAAGTATCTCATAACTGTGTGTCAGCGACATTATCTTTAAAGCAAAAAGCAGAAACTAGACATCTTGTGACTTGTTGTTTAAGCTATCATTGTTTCGCTCTTAACTAGCTATACCTTTCTATTATTTTAAGCAAAGTGTCTTTTTAAGCGTTTCTCCTGAAACTGGCTTCACAGGCAGTCCTACAGAACCCAACTAGCACACTTTCTTAATCTATAATAACAACTATGTGACAACCAAAGCAATTGAAACATTTAGTTAAAGCCTATACCTAGATCCTAATTAAGAATGAAACTATGGAATTCGAGCTGCCAAAACCACTAAAGGCAATAAAATCACAAGAAGCTCCGCCACAGGAGCTCCAACTATTCCTTCAATTAATTTATTTCTCTGCCTAAAAAGTCAGAGTTGTTTTTTGCTATTTGTAACTCTTACAAGTGCACAGGTAATAAAAGTTTCGAGGTTCCAGACTTCTCCTCAAGACTTCCACCGAAATATTTCAGGCTTTGAATTTCTATATGACATTTATAGAAGACTAATTTTATGTATGCCAAGAAAAATGTTTAAACAAAGTCATTTATTTTTAAACTAGAGGATGACAAATTAATTCACTTCACTAAGTCTTTTAAAAATTCATTGAATAGTAACATTTTATTGGGGAGAAGAGTTCAGAAAATCTTTGAAAAGCACATTAAATACAATTACTGGGATACTCAGAGGGTGTGCTCATAAGGTAAAAAAGTTCCCTGTAGTGGAGAGCTACCGGCAGCCAGCTTCCTGGGCCTGAATTAAAGCAGCGGAATCGAGACCGAGAAAATGAACAATAATTGAAGCTATACCCTTAAACATATCGTGCGGCCCTTGTTCCAAGACAGAGTGTATGAAAAATGGAGAAACTTCGTCACGGATGTGAATCTAGTGAAGACGGTCCTGAAGTCCTTGGATGAAGCTGAGATGCAGTGTTCATCTTTATATGTGAAAAAATAACATTAGATCTGTGTGGAAAAGGTAACTTTATATTCCTTCAGCTAAAGAACTGTCATATGCCAAAAGGCAGACTATAAGCGATGTTAAACATAAAATGCCAAGTAAATATCAAGGTCCGGATGACTTTATGAAGCAATTCACAAACCGGGCAGCATCTCATGGGGCAAATAGAGGGCACTGCACAGGGTTGTACAAATGGAAGGTTTTCTGGGCAGAAGGAGGGCGGGAAAGAAGATTTCAGCAAAGGAAAGTGTTCTGTTTCCGGCCAGGTCACCATCCTCAGGAGCAGTGGAGTGGCAGCGTCTCACCACGGCTGCTGCTTCCTCTGGGGGGGCTGGCACCTCACCGCTGCCGACTAGAAAGTTCCAGAGCGGTAGATTAAGATTAAGATTACTGTTCTGGGAGAGGTTGAAACGGCAGTGAAATCGGGAATTAGATCTGGGTTTGGTATCCTGGGCTTCGACACAAGTGACACCGATTTGGGCCTGCGGTTTTCTCTTTCACAGAAACCACAGCATTTCCTGAAGGGAACGAGTCTCTAATAATTCACATCCTGCGATTGATGCGACATGTGTGTTGCGTATGATGATGTGAATTCTTGTCTTCGATCACTTATACGCTGTTTCCTGATCAAATTCCCCTTACAGCAGCTGAGTTCACACTTCTCCGCTGGGCTTTGTAGAAGTCCCGACTGCCGACCCAATGGATTCTAAATTCACGAGCTCGCTGACTTAGTCTTTAACATTCTGGGCTCAAATTATTCGTTTCTTCGGTTTCCCGTTCCACTTATTCTTTTAAAACTGCCTTTGAGACGTGTAATTGGACCGTGTGTCAGCCTTCTGTGGAAGCTGATGGGACGGAGCCATTTTAAAAGGAAGCCAAGCGGTTACTGCAGAGAAACCGCCTGGAGCACCTGCTTTCCAGGTCGCAGGCGGAGGCTGGGCCGCGGGAGCCGAACGCGCGACCCTAACGCACGACCCTGCGACAGGCCGGGCGGTGCCGCTGAAGACCGAATCGGTGACCAGTCAGGTACGGCCAAGAGCAGTCGTCAGCGCCCGTGGGAATTTTTTCTTCTTTTCATGTGATTGTGCCTTTCTTTCCTTCTTAGAAAAACCCCTTTGCTTTTACTCCGTAATCAGGACCATATTTGGGTTTCTGCCTGAATCTCTGCTTCTTTAATGCAATTTTTTCATCCCAAATCATCATTTTGTCTCTGAACCATTTTTTTTTTTTTTTAAAGTTGCCACTTCCTTTGCCTCAATCCTACTTCGTTGCAGGACTAACTGGAATTCCATTAACTGAACTGCTCCCTTCCCTCCCAAGTTCAACGTCATCTCGCTCATGCTGAAGACACTCTGCCTCGCTGGCACACCTCTCGGCACTAGCCACGTTCCTCCTTTCATCCAAGCCTCACCTGGCTTCGGGGACAGGCCAGTGGGCCTCGCCGGGGTGGCGACGTGCCTCGCCGCCTTCCAGCCCACGCGACAGTCCCTGCACGTGCTTCTTTCTGTGCCTCTCCCGCCTGTTCCTTCTTCCACAGAGCAGGGACCACACGGCCTTCCTGTGATGCCGGCGTGGTCTCGACGCGATGTCAGTGCACTGAAGTAACTCGATAAAGGTCTCACGGAAGGATAGTGGAGTAAATTCAGTGGACTCCAGGCTTCTGATTGGTTCCCTAAGCCTATGAAAACGTCTGTTTAGAATAGGGACCTTAATCACCTGATAACTCAAAGAATTAGCTGGCCGTTTATTTATTTATTTATTTTTACATGGAAGCTTCAAGCCAATGCTTTATCTTTTAAATAAAAATTCACTCGATTCACTATTGTTTTTATGTAATTATTGAGTTTAATTTAGGCTAATATGCTATTCTCAGATTGCTTTTTCCTCAGAAAGCACAAATTAAGAATGGTATGAGAAAGCACATGTTAAAGAGATGAGTGCCCCATCAGTATTAAAGTCCTAGGAAATAGAGGCTACTGATTCTGTGAAAACAAGATATAGTATTTAAATATAAATTTAATTTAATAGCATTCGAATGGAACAAGGATGGTGCAGGCAGGCCGCTGTTCGGAAGAACAGCCATTCTGACTCCATTTCAATGAACTGAACTAAAAACAAACAAACAAACAACAACACAGAAATCGAAAGAAACATAGAGCTCTCAGACCCGGAAATATGAAATAACCAATAATTTATAATTTTGCAGGAACTCAGATATTAATTACGATCAACCATCTGATTCACAGAACTACTGGAACCTATGTTAAAATAAATTTTATTGTGGCAATATAATCATTTAAGGACTGGGGTGGTATTGTCTTAAAGAATGCCAAATACATAACGTTTATAAGCAAACATTTAAGTATTAGCAATTTTGTTATTTTGAAAATGAAATGTTATAAGCAATTTAAATATTTTATACCCTTATATACTTCTGCAAGTAGGACTTTAGGATAAATTTCTAACAGTAAAATTTCTGCATAAAAGATATATGACATTTTTTATTGACATTGACACATTTCCTCCAATATGTTTCACCGTTTTATATTTATATTAGAGAATATGTGTTTAATCGCATCCTTTCCAGAGCTGTGTTTTATCAAGGCTACCTTAAACATTTAAAAATTAGACATCTCTCTTTCTTCTTCTCCCCAGATATATCCTACTCCTTGTAGCATGCATATTTTCCCAAACTTCACTATCATTCTGTCAACACTATCTCATCCCAAATGTTATCCTTGGTATTTTAATTGGAATTACATAACACTACGGACAAATATGTCCAAATACTATTTATGCCAACGATAATCACAATATTTTTCTTTTATTATATTCGGTATCGTATTTCTTTGGGTGTGTTATGTTTAGAGTGCCCATGCCTGTCACCACACCAAGCACAAAACAGCGAGGAAATATTTGTGATTGTGGCAAAGTGCTCCGTACACCTGCCCGGCGATCATAAAAGATGAAACCGACCAAGTATAGTGATAGCCAAAGAAATTCCTTGTGATAAAAACATGAAACTTATTTTCCATTATATCTTAGTTGTGAAAAGCAAGAAACTTTAACATAAAGTGATTAAATATCAAGACAACGTACTCTCCTAGTAAGCAACCCTTTCAAAAGTATTTCGAAAATATTGTAAACACTTCGAATGCGATCTCTTTGGTATTCTTCTCCCCATTGGGCTTCAGCTCCCAGGAGACGTAGCTCGCCCCGCAGCCCCCACAGTCTCTCTGTCCTCCTCTGTTGGACGTCGACATGGCCGCCGAGCTCGATGACAGTCTCGTTAGTAGGAGAGGTTCTCTGCTGGAGGCACAGCCCAGCCGACACCCACGGGCTCCTCCCCGCTCAACAGCGGCGAGGAAGCTGAGATCTGCGTCTCCTCACAATGCTTGGTTAAGACCAAGACTAGGTTAGAGTTAAGGAAGATGTCCTTCAAATAGGAAAAAAAAGTCTCTGTGTCATTGGCTAAGCGCACAGAAATTCCACGTCGAATTTTTGGGAGAGATTTCAGCTGTGGATAAAATGTAACTTTACCTTCTATTGAGAGGAATTATTCTACTTACAGAAAATATATGCATTTACAGAATCTATATACATATGCTCAAATTTCCTCGGGGTGTTAATTCAGATGGAATTCATTTAGGGCAAAAAAAGAATATGTTACGTAATGTTATGACATAAGAGGGATTCTCCATTTTGTACATTAATAACGGTTAGAATATGTTTAGATCTGCAGAAACAACCAATACAACTAGGTTGTAACAATATTCTTTTTTTTCCCATTTTTTTCAGTATTCTAAAATTCTTTCTTAAATTTGCCCTTGAGTAGTCTAAATCGATCAACTTAATTTATTTACGTATTTAAAAATAATATTTGCAAATCTCAAGCCCGTGTCCTAACTCTCACATATGAACTTTACCTGCAAATGCACCATACGAACGTGGCCAGTGGATACATTATAATAAAGACGAAATCTGCACGTCCCGATTCCCGGCTCGGCTATGTTTAAATCACGGCAGGTTGAGATCTCACATCCTAAGAATTCTGATATGGTTGCTCTTCAGACTTTGTCTTTGTTTTTATGTCTACTAGAGGCTGTTGAGAAGGAAAAAAATTAATTTGAAGTAAGTCATTTTGTATGACGAGGGAGCAGCTGGTTATTTTCAAGGGTTGCGTTATCGAAGTACACGTAGAAAGTTAATGAATTTAAATCAGTGGTGTTCTGTCTCTCAGTTAAGGCATTTACCATGTCCACAAGAAGTGGGCAGACATTTGGACTCTAATGCAGCCAGTATCAATAAATTGTAATAAGCCATGTAAAATTATCTGTTTAGTAAAAATACTAATTTTGCTTACATAATTCAGAAAGTTTGCCTGAACGAATTAATCTCCAAATCTCTTAAATTTACTTAATGGTCTGAAATGATAACTTATAAAGTCCCCAGATTTATGGCTATTGTCACTAGAACATACGACCGGTTGATAGTGTACCCGGCCTTTTCCACTCTCGAGTCACAGTTCCTATGCAATTTAGTTCCTAAAATATAAACAACTGGGTATTTCATTAGTGAAAATGGGCTATAACTTATTTTTTCACTATATCAGTAAAAGTATAAAATGCAAGTTGTAAAATCAGCTTCCAAACTAATAAAATATGAGATCCATGTAGTGCATGGGGACAGCAATTGCTTCTACTGCCAGCTATTCCTTCGGGGTTGTATGAACCATGACTCACAGTAATAGATGCAAAAATTATGCTACAAAATCACATGAATTATTCATTCCTACGGTAATAAATAAGTGTATTTTTTCTTTATCACCTGAATTAAATGAAATGAAAAGTAACTCCTTTCATAATTAGAATCCATTTATTTTAGGCTGGTGTACCATCGACAATCTCCAGAGCTGGTAATCCATGTATCAATACGATTTATGAGCAATGAAGCTGTGGGGTCAAGTGTATCTATTTCAAGGAGAAAACTGAGGAATTCTTTCAAAGTTATTTACAAAGAAACAAGTTTGGGGGAAAATTTACAATATACCAAACAGAAAACACTTTGGTGGATTATCCTCGAAAACAGGAACGCTCTAAGTATTCCTTTGAAACCGCAGGTAAGTAGGAGGCATGACCTGGGTTAGAAGCCACAGCCCTGGTGATGTCCACAAGAGAAGTTCTAAGGTGATGGTCTCGAGTAAATTGGAAAGAGGGGTGCACACGTGGACCTCCAGAGGAGGAGGGGAGACGTCGCCTTGCCTTAAGTCGACCTGTGGGTTATTACTGTGGACCCCCAGAAAAATAAAACATGCACTTAGCACAGTAGTGGGATGCCTTACCTGGTGAAAATAAATCACGGCAATCGTTTGCCTGATCTGATCTCAGATATTGGAGCATCATCTGTCAATGGTCCCTAACTCTTAACATAATAATCAACCATGTGTCTAGTGAATTGAATATCTCTGGGACAGTGCCAATAGCTGTGTGTAAGTGCCACTGGAAATTTGGATACTTCATTACATACTACAAAGTTTTCCCATCCCTATTGAAATAATGTTAAATTAGCGATTAACTAAATTCAGCAATCTGGAATTATGTGTTTTCTGAGAGTTTCGTATACTATATCTTTTATTATAAAATGGAATTTTCACGGACCTAGGTTGGGAGTTTCAGTAATCCGCTATTGAGCTACCAAGCAACACAAGGTATAGTTCTCAGTCTTCTCCGAAGGCTCTGCGGGAAATGGACCAGCACGAACGACCAGCCAGGAAGCGTGAATTGGTTGTGTGGAATACACTGGCTACATTATTAATTTTACTTTGCTGTTCTGTATTGTCTAACTCTGGCTTTGTGTATATGAGAGTGAAACTGGAGTGAATTACAAAGGGCATCTGAGCCTCGAGAACAAAAAAACGTTTTTGAGTTTTGACAGGGTGAAAGTATATGGCTACCCGCATGAGCTTAGTAGTTAAATCAAATTATTCATGTAACAAAATATAACATAGACTAGGGATTAATTGCTTATTGAGAAAATAAATTCTTTAGAAATCTAAAGTAAGGAACTGGTATTGCGGGTTAAATTTAAATACATGTGTCTAATGAAACAGGAACCTGAAGGACGTATAGGGCTAAAATAAATGCCCCTCGTTAAATCGGGACCCTGTCCCTTTTTAATGATATTTAATTTAAAAATTACACTTTTGGCATTTTAAACTGATGCAGTTAGATGATGAGCAGAGGTGGTAGGATAGTAGAGTCATTTCAGCCTTCGTCCTTTGCGTTCCTTGAATTAGAACAGTGTTCTGACTTCAGTATATTTATAATAAAAATATATAATATTTGACTAATTTTATTGGGGCTAACCCTTAAGGCCTGTGGGCAATAGTGACACCTACTCATTTGATAAAAGTGATTATACCTCGAACATAGTTGATCGCTAAGTTTTAACCGCCTTTACAACTACAGGACTGTCCATAACACTGTTAAAATATGTGTGTGCAATTGATTTGTTGTTTCGGCTTTGCCTTATTATACAGCTATTACACAGAGTGTAAAAGTTGCAAGCACCGTCTTTAAAAATTGCTTGCTTCAACATTCTTTCCCTGCAATCCCAACTGCACTCGAAAAACAACAACATTTCAAACAGGAGCTATTAGAAAAAAACATAACCATTAGAGAAGTTCGGGTTTATGGTAGGTTTTTAGCTGAATCTGTGTCTCTAAGACAGATGTGAATGTAGGCCTTAGGCTCAAACGCTGTGTGCTGATTGACAACTTTCATTCTTCATTCTGCAAACATGTATCAAAGACCTGTTGTGGGCTTGTATTCCACTGGGGTGACAAGAATATAACTACATCAGCGCATTTGAATAAAGTGGTTTATCAGTAATGTGACGGTGTTTGTCTCTGGTTAAGTCTGTGGCTGGCACTGAGTAGATTCTCCACATATCTTTGTTGAATGAATGAATGTAGTGTGTTTAGTGACAAATTCACATGTGGAATTCATCATTTTCATTTTATAGTTGAATAAAAATTTATATTTTATAAAAATCACCTTGAATTTTAGTAATCTTGGAAAAATAAAATTAAACTAAAATAAAAAATATTTATATGAAAACTTATGTTTTAATTGAACTAGTAAAACAAAATTTATTGTTGTTCTTTAAGAAGTTCTTAAAGCCTGACAACAACATCACAGCTACAGAATTCAAGTGGACTGGAGCTTTGACGTGATATACCACTAACATCGAAAACAGCATTTCCTCGCTACCTCGCTATTTTAGAAATAGCTTCTACAATTAAATATAGAATGAAGTAAGAATGTTTTGCATCCAACTAGAATATATCTGGTTTGTTTTTAAGTTAAAAAAGTAAGCTAAAATTATGCAGAAAGAAATACTACTTATTACTCTGCAGCCATATGAAAGATTATGAGACCGATTGTTCCTTGCTACCCATCTTTGTTTGTCTTGATACTCACCTTTATTCATGTTAATGAATTCGTTATTGCTAAGAAACATATAATGCATTAAAATACATGATTAAACAATTCATCTGTATTTCTATTTGTAATGCAACTCTTAGTCCAATTTTAATTGCTTCTAAACCTCAAGTAAAAAAAAAAAAAAATGTTCCAGACGCTCTTTTATTTCAAGTCACCGATAACATGAATACTTAGCATAAATGTTAGTCATTCAATGACAAACAAAACAGAGAAGTGTTCTGTCAAATCACAGTTATAATCAGTGTCTATCACTGCCTCTGTAAAAGCTTTTAAATAAATGAATATTTATCATTTGTGATTTCGGGGGCTAACCGTTTGAGAAAACATATTTGGATATTAGAATGCATGGACGACCTTTCACACGGCTGTTTTTACTGAACTAGCTGCCTGAGCACTTTCAGTTCCTAACTTCAAAGCTCTAATCCAGCTTAGAGCCCGTTGTAGTAAGTATAAAAATAAAAATTCTTTCAAATTTAAGTAATATAAAAACTCTTCAAATATATCGAGCTTAGGTCCTATTGAGCTTTGCATTCATTTCATAATCTGGTCCAATAATTTCACAAAAACAAAAATACTTTTGATACCTTAGACAATACATTTCCTAATAGTCAATAACCATGGGATGCTTCAACCGGACACCGCACAACTGAGAGCTGCTCAGATACAGATGTGCGAATCCAAGTCCACAAGCATACACACAGTCAAGGTCAGGTGCGGTGCTGGCGTACCTAAAAGGTCTTAAGAGATGAATTTCTAACACTGAGTAATAAATTACTTGTAGAAAACTGTGTGACGCTTAAAGACACCAGCTGGTGAAGAGTCCTTTTATCAATTGTGAAGAATTCTTTTATCAAATGAATAAATCTCTTGCACTGCATCTTTTTTGCAAATGAATAAATCCTTTTATCAAATGAATAGATCCTTTTATCAAATGAATAAAGCTCTTGCACTACATCTCTTCTGTAAAGGTGATATTTGCTAGATGATGAATATTTAAAGACGGAGATAGGTATCTTAAAGAGCAGGACTGAGTGTTTCAATGATCTGGACCATGTTCACTACATCACAGCAAAATTCTCATTAGTAAACTCTGATGAACCTGATGAAGGCAAAAGTTATGGTCAGAAAGTGGCTCCCAGGGGATAAATGAGGCCTCCAAGATTTGCTTCTTTTTCTTTCTTATATTAGAAGAAACATCGACAAGTGGGAGGGTGGAAGATGTATCCCAGAACCCTCTCCTGGAAAAAAAGTAAAATTTAACATTAGAAAAGAATAGACATTTTATTACGTTTGCCCTACGAGTTACTATTTATTTAAATTTAGGTTATTTACTGTGGTCTGCTGATCTTAAGGCAAATTTGCAAAACAGTTTCAAAGACAATTATTTGATCAAATATTAAAATAATCCAAAATATTTACCACAGTGGGCTTGATGTTTGCTCTCTTTAGCTCAGTTTACCATTCATCTCTATCCCTTTTGCATATGTTTATACTTTTACCTTGAAAGATTTATTTAAATCAATGAGACTACACTATTTTAAAACTTATGCTGAAGACTTAAAATATTAGCATTATATAAAGTTAGGTAATCCTATATATGCTCCATAGAAATTCAGTAAATATTTATTAAAATGGAAATAATGTGAGTTGAACTTTGGTTCAAGATATCGGGAAACATAATAAGAATAGCAGGAAAAAAATAAGTTTAATCAGCTCAAGACTTCCCCGACCTTCATTTTGATACTGCCAACTCAGATGGGCCAAAATGACCCTGAAACATGCGACTTTAAAGCCTGCGTAAAATAAAAATATTGAATGGAGTTATATCCATTGTTAAAAATTTTTTATTCATCTTTTCCTTATTCTTAATACGAAGATTCGATTTGATAATGTTCCAGAATATTTTAAAATATGGCAATTTTGTGTTCAATTAAAAATAATAAAGATTTTTGTCTCTATAATACATGGTGACAGAGTGAGACTTGACCTTGGGCGGTGAGCACACAATGCAATAGACAGAAGACGTATTATTGAATTGTACACTTGAAACCTATATAATTTTATTAATCAATTAATCACCCCAATAAATTTAATTAAAAAGGATTTGGCTCAAAATAAAACTAGGTTAAAATACACATAAAATTGTAAGGAATAAAAATTTGAAAATTATTAAAGAGCTATTTACGCCTAAATGTTTGCACAAATAGAAAATTTGTTCAAATACCAACTACCTAGCATATCAACTATTCTTTTACAATTGCTAAGTGTTAAGGATCTGTAGTTGGTTGCATTAAAAAATGTAATTCTAAGCTTTTTTTTTTACATTTCCTTGAATGGATGGCATTCGCTGTAGCCAAGTGTGCATTTGCTCAAGAAGTGTAGTGCGCAGAGAGAAACTAGCTCCTCTCCAAATCTGAGCTTTGACTTATCTACAACGGTAACCAAGAGAAGGAAAATCAACACTTCATGCATGTTAATAATAAATTGAAAGAGCCCGTAATCCCCAAAGTAAGGCTAATTGAACTATTTATATACTATTTAAAGAGGGGAAATAAAACAATAAATATAAATCACATTAAGAGGGTATATCCCATAATAGAACACATTATTTTCTAGTACTTCAGAATAATTTGCATTATTATAGCAGAAGCAAAAGCTAATTCTCATTGGATTTATAATATGATATTTTAATCTTAAACTAAACATATATATTTGTAATAACCAATGAAGGTAGTAAGCTTAATTCAAGATATTCTATTTACATGACAATATGTAGATATTACTTAATAGAATCATAGGACAGTCTCATCCCTGTTCATCAAGTGGCCCAGGAAAAGGACATGACAAGGAAAGAGCCCGAATAACGTGGTTTACTTGGCAAAGGCGTGCCGGTGCCTGTCACTGCTCTCCCTTGCCACTTGAGTGTTAAAGGGAAGTATACTAGGTCTTAGCTGCGCAGATGTCCATCTTTGAACCAAGAGCTGTTCCAGGCAACAAAGGAAAATTAAAATAGCAAATGTATTATTGTCTCCGGAAAAGTAGATAAAAGTAGAATTGATGAATAAGAGAGATCAAAGGAACTACAAGACATTTCTTACAATAATAAAGCATTAGCCAAGTTAAGGAAATAACGAAAAGTCTGGAACTTATTATTAGAAGCTCTTAAGAGCTAAATCAGCACTTTCTAAAATAAAATTTGTTTGCTCTGAGAACACACGGAATCTAGGGTCTCCCCAATATATTCTCGAGATATAAATTAGCATCCTTCATACAAGAAAGAGTCAGAGGTTATTAGAAGTGACTATGATCACTTCATGTCCTGTTCACTTTGAATATATTTAATTCTTTACTGAGTTTTTTTCTTTATTGTCTCATTGAAAGCAGCTTTTCTTATCTCACAAGTTTTAAACATTCTATCTTTTATCTTGACCTGATTCTTTCTGCCACATAAAAAACAATATTTATTAGCTTTACGTATTCAATTTACGTTAGCTCTTTTATTTTTATGTATGTGGCCAGTAATCCTGCTAAATGAAATAAGTCAGACATACGAATAATACGGTTTCACTCACACGTGAAATATAAAAACGAAAGCGACAAATGAACAAGACAAAAACTGAGACACAGACAACGGTTTAGTGGTTACCAGAGTGGGTGGGGGGAGGGAGATAAGGGTGAAGGGGGTAGATATATGGTGACGAAGGAAGATTTGACTTTTGGTGGTGAACGCACAACACAATATACAGATGATGTATCATTGAATTGTACGCTTGAAACCTACATAATTTCATTAATCAATGTCACCCCAATAAATTTAATATAAAAATTAAAAAATCAAAAGTTAACGTGATTTCAGGAGGTCAAATTCAAAATAGGAAAGTAAGAGTTAGAATATTGTACTTTAAATGCAGTAGAACTGGAATAGATTGACCAGAATATATTTGAATTCTATTTAGTTTTTGACTTGCCAAAACAAGATAATAAAAACCTTCATAAAAATGTACTAAAATAATTTCATACTTTGAACATCTTATCTGTACTTCTTATTAGTTATTATACATCAGTCAACTGTGTTTCTATAACATGCGCCCTGGAGTTAGCTTTAACACCATGAAAGGGGGCAGATGCTGAATAGTAATCGTATTGCTTGAAGGAATCACATTTAGGAAAGTCTTTAACGCCACCTCCGACGGGACAACTAACATCATTTTAAGCATGATAATTTTCCATTAGACCAAAAAATATAGATATTTTCTGGAAAATAAGTGAACAGATACCGAGGTTGCTGAACTGTTCTAATTAGCACTGCTACAAACATGTTTTTGCAAGAAAACTGTTCCCTGCAGCTCAGCATTTCATACTTGGCCGCGCTGCCTTTTCTTTGTTCTACAGGATCCTGTGGGGGAAGGAGCATGGAGGAAAGAGATAATTTGAAAGTATTGTCAGTGCTACAAGGGAAATAAATTCGGCTGGAATTGGTTGAGTCGGCGCCGATCAGGCGGCGTGGGTGCGTCCTCGGTGACAGAGCGTTGCCCAGGGAACAAAGCCCATCTCCAAGCTCATGCTGATGCCTGGAATGTGTTTCTCCGCTGCAAAGCTGCCGCTGGAATATTTCCTGATCCAGGGAAGAGACTTATCTAATGTCACATTCAAGAGATCAATTTTCCTGTGGTAGAAAACAGCCACCACGCTGCCTAGTTACTCTATGGTTAGCTGAACCTGTAGCATTAGTTTACTGTAAGTTGACGAGATCTTTGTTACTCCAAGTGAGCTGATTTAAAAGAAAATGCCTGACAGTACTGAAGACCGAGAAAAGCTCCGGGTGGCAGAAAGTTATATCTCCACATCTATGTCTGTCTCTATGTCTTTGCCTATATTATCTCCAGCTCCAGGTCCATATCCATCTATATCACCATCTCCATCTATACCTACATCTCCATCTATCTATATGCAGATAGGAATACAGTGCTAGACAGATGTCCTGTACACCCCGAAGAGTCATTATTGCATCAGGCATGCTTTTTCTGAGAAAATAAGAGAGGAGAAAAAAAAAAAACAAACACAAACCAAAGCCCATTTCTATAGGCATTTTTTTTTTTTTTTTTTTTTTCTTTCTTTTTTTTTTTTTTTTTTTCTGTGCGAATGGGACGTGATCTCAATTCAGAGCCACTTCTCAGAATCTTCACCGAGGATGTGGTTTCAGGGGACCTGCTATGGATACCGGACACTCTCAGCCCCAGTCGTCTGACTAAAAAGACGGGGCTGAGGCACAGCCAGGTCCCCAGGAGTGTGAGGAGCCGAGTCTGTGTGAATTCGTGGGACTCAGGACAAAAGCAGAAAGAGGGAAAGTGGTCATCAAGAACGACTGTACTCACGTGTGCAAACCAGGATTTCTACAAATCTAGAGGCTGAGTTGGCTCAGCCTGACTCCACGCTCCCTTTCACAGACGTTTTATTCCTGGTTGTTTGTGAACCACGCATGCCCTTCCCTTCGCTCTGGCCTGGATTAATCCAATGAAGAGATAAATACTGCAGTTTCTTCAGTGCAAATATTTTATAATTTTCTCAACTCGTTATCGTATTTGCCATTAACAGAGTTTATCCATAGAACTGATGAAAATGATAATATGAAAATCGTATCTGCCACATTGGGGCGACACTCTCCCCAGACACCGTGCTGGGTGATTTGCATACATTTACTGTGCTCTTCTTAACAGCAGTTTTAGGGAGGTATTCATGTCCCCATTTTAAACAGCAAGGGTTAGGCAGTAAAGTGATTATCAAATTTCTTTATGCATTTTACCAATATGTATTACATTTATTTTTGGTAAAGAAGGAATTTAGTAGGAAACAAATTTTTCCTATTTCCCTTCATGAGGTTTCCATTTTTGTTTTGATCAGGAGACAGAAATGACTTATTAAATTATAATAAAATTTACAGAGGAAATAAAATGGGGTTCAAATAAAGAACGACGAGAGCAGCTACACGAAACGATCACGTTTAAAGGAACTAATAAATAGATAACTAAAGGGATCAATGTGGAATCTGGGGGCAAGGACATGGCAGGCAACGTTAATAGCATGTGCAAAGGCCCTGGCCTGGACAAATGTGCGATGAATTCAAGGAACAGAAAGACCCAGAGTGGGTGAGGGCGAGGGGCAGCGCGTGACAATTAGCTGGTGGGCAGGCGTGAGATCAGGCAGGGCCCTCGCGGCTGGAAAAGTATTTCAACTTGCTGGAGGCCTTTCATTAGTATTAAGAGGGCCAGGGAGCAGTCTCTACAGAGTGGTTTCATTTAGCAGGTGGGTAAGGAGAATAACAAAGAATCAGAAAGCAGGAGAAGGAGGTGGTGCCGTGGCCAGAGGCCGCGCTCTGTTGAGGAGGAGAGGGCATCCATCTCTGGAACACTGCGCTGAGGTCACATAATATGAAGACGAAAAGTTCCATCACGGAAAGCGCTGATTTTCTTGAAGTTACAGAGGAGTCGGGGTGTGGAGGAGGTGAGGTACCAGCAACTATCAGTAGGCTGGGGCCCTTCTCACAGCCCTGCAGGGAGCCACGCCCCGTCTTACCGGTTGCTTTTGGGGGTCACACCTGGTGCTGTGGAGAACTGGGGTCCCGGGAAGAGGAATCCAAGATGAAGTGAGGAGGAAAAAAGGCATTTGGGGGTTTAAAGTTCCACCTTCTAATCTTAAACTAAAGGAATTATTTCTCTGAAGAAAATAGAACCAGTAAGAAAAAAAGAGCTAGCTTACTTCTCCACCTTCGGCATAATCATTGTTTTTTATTTTTCTTCACTAGTGGATCATTTCCATTAACCAACACACACTGTGATGTTCGCAATTAATTTGTTCTTACTCTTGACCTCACATATACTTCTAGTTTCCTCCACATCTTTCTACTTCTCTTTGGGAAAATGTCTTAACTGTGTCACACGCTCCCGATTTTCCTGCCTCCCCGCATCTCCCAACCCTCCTCTTCTTCCCCTTCTGTTCCTCTAAATTTGAATCGTCCAGTTCAGCAGCCACTAACTACATGTCCTAATCAGATTTAAAGTAACTCAAACAAACATAATTAAAATCATTTCCATAAGTCACCCATGAGTCACGTTTAAGGTGCTTAATAACCACACGTGCCTGATGGCTGCTGTACTGAACACGTCTGTTACCACGCAAAGTTCTACTGAACAGCCTAGAACATACCCTACGCAAGCCTTCGCTTGTGGGTCTGGTAAACACTCCACAACTAATACATCAAAAATCAGAATTCTTTTTACCTACTTCAATCCTATTCTAATCATCCTCGCCCCAGTAAATGAACCAGCAGTGACCCAGTTACTCGAGCACAAAAGGTAGGTGTTAATTTTGCTTCAGTTTTCCTCATTACCACCTGAAATTAAATCTATGAGCCAGTCCTATGAGCTTTACCTTAAAACATGTCCAGCATTCAACAGCATCTTACTGCCTCCATGGCCGAAATTCTAGACTGATCTAACATCATTCTCACCCACTAAAATGCTCATTTATATTCATCCTTTTTGCTCTTCCATTCCACATTCAATTTTACACAGAGAAACCGAATGACCTTTTAAAAACATAAATCAGACGACGTCGTTTGCTTTTTCAAAACCCTCTAATGGTGTGCTAGTATATTTGGAATACAATCCAAATTCTTACACAGCTTATAGAGCATGCATGTAATTATCCCTCCTTCATCTCAGACACCTCATGCTACGCGCCGCTCCTTCCCGCTGCCACCCTGTGGCCCCACTGAAGCCTCCCTGGCTCCCTCGTTGGTCCCTCTGACGCTTTCCTGGCTGTTCCCACAATCTGAACTCTCTCCCCAAGATCACCAGTCAGTTGATTCTTTCACTTCAGTTGGGCCTCTTTTTAAAGTGTTTCTTCAGAGTGGTCTTCCACGAAGACGCTGTGTAGAGCAGCCTTCCCTCAGTCCTGGTGGTTTCTGATCAAGTTACCTGCTTTATTGTTCTTCTCAGCCCTCCTCTCTGCCATAGGTTACACCTCCTCATTTGCTGTCTGTCTCTCCAACGGCGATGTCAATTCAGTGAGAGCTGGACTTTTCTCATTCACAGTGTTGGAATATAGTATGTGCTCGATAAATATTTGTGGAATTAGGGAATTTCAGAACTTGAGAAAAATGAGACTTTAGTACAAAGAGCATTGCACCTCTGGGATTTAGTAGATCAGGCATAGGAACTAAATGCGTTGTTTTTCTGCCCGATGCTACAACCGAGGGAATGCGGATCTGTTTGTCTGGGATCGCTTCGTGTGTCTCATTCTGGAATAAAGGTGCTTTGGGCTCCAGGCTGTATAAGAAATGGTGTTCTAAATGGAAGCAATAGGATGTGAGCGTTGTTGTAACTGATAGCTATTATGTCGTATTTCTTACTGGTACCGTAAGACCAAGAACAAAGGTGTAACTGTTTTTGATCACTTTAAGCAGGACCTGATGGGTTTATGCATGAACAATAACTCGTATAGACCTCTCTGTGTTTACTAGAAATTCAGAAACGTGGAAATCTGCTTATGGTTCAGGGAGCTATTTCAAAAAATATTTTATTTTCTAGCGATAATTATAATAACGATGATGTGAATACCTAACTTAAAATATGTATTATTGGTTGTATAATGCAGAGCTTTGCATTTATAAGCAATTAATAGTCAAGTCGGCTATTTAAAATGGTACAAATAATCTAAAACCATGTAATTAGTTGGACTTCTACGTTGTATCATTTATAGGAAAGTTAATTATACCTCTTCATTTCACATATCTTTTATCAGCTGATAAAGAGAAAATGGAGAAGGGAAATTAAATTTTTGTGCATAAGTGATTACTAACAATTATATGAGGAAAATGAGATTTAGGTTTTTATTTATGGTTTCTTCTCTCCTGCTATTTTCACAGTTTTAAAATTCTAAAATAGTTCATTTTCCTTCAATTACATTATTATAAAGGAAAATAGGTTTTGGTAATTATCTTTATCCATGTGACTCTTTCTCTAGGTAAAGATACATTTATTTTAAGTCTACCCCCTAAACAAAAAAAAAGTAAACAGAACAAAACATGAGAGTATAGTAATTTCAATTCTGTAATTTCAACTTTTGTATTTAAATTTGGAAGATGCTTGGTATTTATTTTCTGGAATGCTTATTCAATATTATGAACTTTTATTCTGTATCAGAAAAATCACTCGTTTAGTTTAGAACTACTTTAATATATGATTTTGAAGCTCTACCACATAATAAAACTTGGGGAAAATAATCCATTTAATATATTTTTACTGGACGTGGTTCCATAGTGTAGCAGTTAGCACGTCTGCTTTACATGCAGACGGTCCTGGGTTCA